>NC_056759.1:22940884-23240884 GCF_018687715.1 Carya illinoinensis | reverse complement strand
ATATCCGCATATCTACCACCGAAGCCTCTTTTGTTAACTGCAATATGATAGAGTGCTAGAAATGCCTTGTATAAAGTGCACTCTCCACACCAAACATCATGCCAAAACCTGATTCTAGAACCTTCTCTCACCACAAACCGTATGTGACTTTCGAAGCCCTGCCAACCCCTCCTAATAAATTTTCATAAGCCCACTCCATGTTCCCTCCTCACTACATTAGAGCACCAGCCTCCCCATGCACTCCTGTGTCTAGAATCAATAATCTCCTTCCAAAGTGTGTCCCCCTCTAAGTGATACCTCCACAACCATTTTCTCAATAAAGTTTTATTGAAAGTCCTCAAATTAAAGACCCCCAAGCCGCCATTCGGAATTGGAGAACAAACTTTGTTCCAATTAACCAAATGGAGTTTTGTTTCCTCCCCCCCCCCCCCCCCCCCCCCAACACAACCCCAAAAAAAAAAAAAAAAAAAAAGTTCAGAATAATCTCTCAATTCTAGTCGCCACCCTTGCAGGCAAAGAAATGAGCGAAAGGAAATAGGTGGGGAGATTGGTTAAGGAATTCTTAATTAAAGTGAGTCACCCCCCTTTCGATAAATACAACCATTTCCGCTTCATCTCAACTTTCTCCACCATCCCATCCCATATAACTCGAGCCATGAAAGTCGCCCCCAAATGGAGTCCCAAATATTTCATAGGCAAGGAAGACACCTGGCAATCCAAGAACCGCGCCAAGCTGCTAATATTGGGCACCGCTCCCACTGCAACCATCTCCGATTTACCAAGGTTAACCTTCATGTCCACCTTGAGAGCCTTTAGCTTACAAGCCAGCACATAACTCGGGTTGCCCTGTATGAGATAGGAAGACCAACATTGTCTAACTCACTCAACAAAGCCTTTTGATTTCAACCACATGTTCTCAAACTTAAAATATCTTTTATCTCCTTGGATGCCTTCACAATCAATGAGAATGGGGAAGTGATCCATACATAACCTTGGAATCCATTTTTGGATTAGGTCCAGAAATGTGCTTTCCAATCAGGTGAGATGAGGAGTCTTGACCAAGTTGGATGTTCTCTATTACTGGACCATGTGAATATGCCACCCACTAGAGGAATGTCCAGATGTTCTTGATCACATATAAATTCAGAAAATCATTGTTGAGCTAGAGCGAGGACCTCCTATTCATTCGCTTGGAAAGTGAGTGACGTTAAAATCTCCCCCAATACACCAAGGAAGGCTCCATAAACTACAAAGACCAGCCAATTCATCTCACAAGCCTCTTCTCGCGGTATTAGAGTTGGGACCATAAACACCAACAAAGGACCATCAATAACTATCTTCCACATTCTTGAAAGAATTAGCCACCATATATTGCCCCACGCACTCATCCATCTTTTCCACCACCCTTTTATCCCACATTACCAAGATGCCTCCTAAAGCCTCCTTAGATGACAAATACAACCACCCCACATGACAACAATTTCACAAACTCCATAGGGTGCTACGGGAGATGAATTCCAGTTTTGTATCTTGTAAACATACAGCATCAACTTTCCAGCCACGAAGCTGATGTCGTACTTTGGTGTGCTTCTCTAACTCATTCAACCCCATAACGTTCCACGAGACTATCTTGGGCTTCATAAAAACACCGATTTTGCCCTACCCTTTGTTATGCCACGACTCATACTTCATACATGTAAGTCACTTTAAGTCCCTTTCCCTTTTCTTGGTTGAATGGCTCTTCATGCTTGAATTGGGCTACCTAGCTTCGATGGCAGCAAGTAAGGCCAAGAACCGATCTTCATAACTGATACATGGAAGTCCAACACACGATTGAATCTCCTTGGCTTTAAGAAGAACCCAGTCTGACGTTGGTATCTGTTCTTTTAGTAGGGGTATTGAATTCAACGGAGTAGGCTCATCCCAATATCAGCACCAGTGTTCATGCTTATTATTGTGTTCAGAGACTCCCCCTCGTTTTCATAGGCTCCGGGCTTGAATAAATCCAAGGTGTCAGCATCGGTTTGGGAGTCCTAAACACTCAATCTCTCATAATTGTTCTCCATTGGCATCTCAGTTTCCATTTGAGGATCTTGTGCAAGCATAGTAGCTATAGGACTTCCAAATGTGACAGAGAAGGTTGCTGGCTCATTTTGGCCCTCTTCCTCTGTTTGAGAACCCCTTTTATGTTTGAAATGGACATTCTAGGCTTCTATCTCCACCGGTGGTGTCACCTCCGGTAAGTCGTCGACCATCGGCCCACCCACCAGATTGCTCGCTGCTCTCGACGATGGGTTCTGGGTTGTCACCGCCTCTTCTGGCCCTTTTTTATATCTGTGATCCCCTTGTACCTTTGAAACATGTTGTCTCCATTGGCGTCGTCATCTTCAGCAACTCATCATCCAGGGCTTCACCCACCAGTTCACCTTCTCCTGTCGGTGGGTTTTGTGTGGTTGTCGGTCGGTGCGTGGATGATGACGGCATATCTTTGTGGATAAGATGCACACAACCCATTTCGGGAGGCCTTGGGTGTTTAGCCCACTAGCTTTTGTGTTGGGCTGGCGCTTTACCTTTCTCGGCCTGAGTGTAATGCCTCTCCTGGCCCATCCTATTTTTACTTGGCCCACTTCTGCCCAAACCTAAGGATGAAGGGCTCAAGCCAAGGCTCAATCTATTATCCATCCTCTGAATCATAAAATTGACTAAGTTTTTTAACTATGGCAAATCTTGTTCAAGGAGGGAAAGATCTTCATCCCTCACCATGCATCCTCTCTTGGTCAGAGAGCTTCTTGCCATTTCATTGCTATTTCTGTGGACTGAAAAGGGCAGGAAAAGGACAGAGGTTGGCCAGAAACTGAGGTTGAGGGCAAGGAAAACTCCTCGCTCTTCCCTGGTGGCACTCTCTGCTGGATGGCAGGGTTGGGCTATGGGCTTGTGTTTCTGCTATCATCTTCATCCAGTTATGTGTGTTAGCATCTCTCACTATAGAGTCACCACTTGCAACTACTGTTTATCGTCACCTTGGCTTATGGCTCATTGACCATGACCACTTGCTGCTTTGTTGAAGTCTCACTTCTGGTTCTATCTCCACGTTGTTAATTTCAGGTTAATTGAAAGATCTGAGACTTGTATAACCAGAGGAATCGAATAGAAAAAAGGGTAAAGTCCAAACATTAATTTAGAGAATATCTGTATAGGAAATGACGTTTGAGGATCTTATGCAAATTTATATATTTCAATGAATATATAAAAAAAGTTCATGTGCTTTTGTCATGATATAGAGAAGCATTAGCTACATTTCCCCTATATCCTCAAATGGCTAGTTAATATTGGAACTCTCTGGAATCACTTAAATGGTCAAGTTTCACATATTAGTTATTACACATCCAATACTTGGCTCATGCTTATGCGATGCTTTTACGAAGCCATTCAGTGTGAGAATTAAGGTATCAAACCTCCCTCACACGAGTGTGTCTCTAATACCATTTCTCATGATCTGTAGAAGTGCAAGTAGCCACTAGCTTTGTCACGGTGGCTCCCAAAGATTTGTGTCTATTGGAGCCTTTGGGAATCAATTAATA
Organism: Carya illinoinensis; assembly: GCF_018687715.1. Taxonomy (NCBI): domain Eukaryota; kingdom Viridiplantae; phylum Streptophyta; class Magnoliopsida; order Fagales; family Juglandaceae; genus Carya; species Carya illinoinensis. Next base: position 23,237,303 of record NC_056759.1, on the reverse strand, counting down.
TATGCCTCAGCACCTTCACAGTCCGACGACTCAATGTACGGCTTGACGCAAGCCTTCGTAACAGTCTATCATATTCCTCTTCTGACATTAATGTACTTTTGATGACAATATAAACCTCTTTTATCTATATAAGGGAACTAAATTGTGTCTTGTTCTTTTGTTCAATGTAAGATCATGGAAGTAGACAGCTCCTCCAATACTTTTTTTTGATAAGTAAATCTTTTAAATTAGTTCATACTACTCCAATACTTTTAAACTCATCATCATTTCTCATATTTTAATGCATTATTTTCTCATTTAATTTGTTTTTCTTTATGAATTTTTTTTTATAGGATTTTTCTTTATGAAAAATCAATCTTGTCGTTGGAATCTTATATATGATATCTTATAGATGATGGAATGGTGGTACCAATCTGCTGAGGAGAGAATGTCAGCTCCAACTGTGTACCCCACGCCACCACCACCTCCTCTGCCAAAGGTGAAGAAGCAATTTATAGTCTATCTTGGTCCCTCTCTCTCTCTCTCTCTCTCTCTCTCTCTCTATAGAGTTGTGTTGGAGCAAGACTTTGTCACTGTGGTTTAAATAGTGAAATGCAATATATCATTGCAAACAGGTTGCTGAAGAGGGTATTCCACTGCCACCCGATAGAACAATTTGTCCCTTGTGCTCGCAGAAGCGTGCAAATCCATCTGTAGTTACCGTTTCAGGGTTTGTCTTCTGCTACACGTGCATATTTAAGTATGTTTCTCAGGTGAGGCCTCCAGACTTAATTGTTATTACTGAAAAAGAAAAGCGATTCGGTTCAATACTACTTCTATGATATCTATAGAACTATTTTTCTTAATAAGTTTTCTATAGAACTGTTTAAATTTTAATAATCCTGCGTCCAGTTATACTCTGGAAAAATCACAAACCGAGTAGCATCCAGGCATTTGGAATAATAGCTGTATCATTATATTATTATTATTATTGTTATTGTGATTTCTACAGTAAAATCTTGCATGTTGTTCTCCATTGTATCTTTCTTTGGTTAACTCTTTTTACTGGTCTTTTTCCTTTTAATCTGGACAGTATAAAAGATGCCCAATCACATTAATGCCTGCACATGTTGATCATATAAGGAGGCTCTTTCATGATATATAGAAAGCCTTATTTGGGTATCATGAGGAAAAGTAAACACATTTCTATGCTAGAAAGGATTCAACAATCAAGTCAACTATGAAGCAAAGATGCCGAGACAGAAGTGGAGCCGTGACAGGAAATACCAAAAATATTGTTCGGTTTAGTTCTCTAGTCTTCTAAGGTCTAATGCTGACAATGAAGTCAGCAGTCATGTTTTAGAATTAGGATATGTACTGGATGTTATTTATTATTATTATTATTATTATTATTATTATTGCAAGTAATAATCATTCCAAGTACAGGAAGTGTTCAAGAAATTCATTTATGATTTACCTAGAGATTTGGAAAAATAAAGAAGATAATAATGAAGAGTGAATCCATTAAAGTTTATGGATTGGATTGTGTCTGGTGGAGGAGAGTGCTGAAGAATAAAGCCTTGAGCTTCTCAATTTTTATCATTCCTTTCACATTGTTTGTGATTTTTACTGCTATAGATGCTTCCCTTTTATCCCTAAGTTGATAGATATATAAAAAATTCTTCTCATTTTTTATGAAGTAAATTATTGTAACGATCTGGCCGTGCGTATGGAAGAGACAGAACAAAGAGAAGGTCGTGCGTATGGGAGAAGAGCTGAGATGTGGTTTCAAGAGGATTGTAGTTGTGTCTGAAGGAGTACTTGCTGTGTGGACTGAGTTAGGCTGGGGACATTGGGCCTGTTATGGGCCAATGGCCACGCTTGAAAGCTATCCACCAATCCAATATCTCTCTCAGCATCCGGTTCAAAATCTTTTTCTGTCATTTAAAGAAGTTAAACAATCAAACATATGGTACTTACAAAAACTCAACTGTTAGGGGAGAATTTGACAAACCATTTTTGAATGGTGCAATCCACAACTTCCTCAACATGATGCTTGCTTGAATTCAAATTTGTACCCTATTTACTTGTTGGAAACTCCCTAATCACACCTTTATTCATTGATTTCAAAGCTTTATCATATCCACTTTCTGCAAATTCTTCTACAATTCTTATGCATCCGTGCTAGTAAGCCAAATGGTGGGATAATTGGGGGCTACAATGTGTTAGATTCTAATAAGTTAATATGATAAATTATTAATGAAGTTAATAATCTTACTTGTACTAAAGATTTTTATCTAACAAATAATTTGTAATAAATATAATCAAATCGTATTATATTTACCTGACAATTCCATATATATGGGTAACAAGTTGAAAGAGCATTGGTACTTGAAGGCAGAGCATTATGATTTTGAGGGGAGAGTAAATGGATTCGGATGAGGATAGGAACTTAGATAGGCCTTAGGGATTGGAGGAGCAAATGGAGGTAGTGTCCCAACAAACTGAGTTACGAATGGTGTTGACATAGCACCACAATAAGCCTAAATAAAAAGCAAAGCATTGGTTTAATTATGCATCAACAATAGCAAAAACAGTGTTGACCAAAATGGGCCTTCCTATACAAGTAATCACCTTCATAGAGGATGACCAGTCCATCAAGGATATCTTTGAGTAGTCAGTATAACATCTATTGTCTTCCCCTTTATCCATCAAACTATAGGACCAAACAATAGTATACAGTTTCTCAATCATTTCTTTCATACAGTCAGAGGACCAACAAATTATGTAAGATAAATTTCATATCAATTAACAATAATACCTCCTTAGCAAGTAGATAAACAGTGTATTTTCAAGATTTGCAAAGGTAATTGATGCCTCCGCAAAAAGCAACAATTATAAATTATAGCCACTGTCGACAATCAATAATGTCAACCTGTCACAAAGAAGCAGCAACTATAGTTTCCAAAAGCTATAAGCAACTACTATAAATATGTACAAGTACTTTTAACAATTTGATGCATGATGTTTGCAATTCGTAAAATAGAATCAAACTTTGATACTTATTTGATGAATAAGCTTGTGGTAGGTAAAGGTTAATACTCTTATTTGAGTATAAGTTGCTCTTAGAATCAAACCCATAAATAAATTGATCCAATACATACTGTTAAGGGGGATTTTCGTCAAGGGCCTAAAGCTCATGCGAACAGACCCAAGCCCATCACCTTCCTTTTGCTCCATGAGTCAGGTTGTCACTAGTTCAAATCCGTGAGAGATCACTCCAGCAGCTTGGGGTGGATCCCTGACCCGTGCAGGTAGGAGGCAACCACCTGTGGTGAGATGGAAAGTTGCAGGAATGGCGTGGGAAATCTCAGTCGGAGGAAAGACAGAGAAACACGTTAAGAAGAAGGGATATAACTAACCAGTAACACAAAAAGACCACGTCGCATTTAATGAATGGCACAAGAAGACCACACCACGTTAAAGACAACATGGCGGTGAAGTCTCCAGGAAGGCCTCCCTCTATCCCAGAACGCTGGGTATGGCCTCCTAACTAGATGAATCGAGTACAAAGGGACGCCCAAAATTACGAGGTAAGAGGATTGATCCTGGAGAACAAATTGTTATTAGACTTCTAAATTTTCCTTTGGAGCATTTCTGAGAGAAAAATACTGACTTAGGCATTGGAGGGTCTCCAAACTACCGAGAGCCACCCTTTTCCCCATTGTAGGATATCGATCGAGCGAAGGCCCGAATCCACTAAGTAGCACAACCCAAAGGCGTACGAAACACGATATTAACAGTTGGCGTTGTCTGTGGGATTCGACAAACTTTAAAGTTGAGCGTGTCCTTTGTATGCCTGCGAGGACCCGTTCTCAATCGATGTAGGATCAAGGCAAAGAGATGATGAACGGTATAGAAGCAAGGTTGTTTGCTATGGAGCAACTCGTTAAAAAACTAACTGATGAGGTGGATGTCCTTCAAGAAGAAAATCAGGCCCTCAAGGATGCCTTTCACGAGTCAGCGCGTTAGGAAGGCCAATACCAGGAATCCAAAAGAGAAGAGGAGGCCGACAATGCCCTGGAAGAAAGAAAGCGCATGCAGGATGAGCTGCATATCCTCCAAGGAAAATATGGGGAGGTAATGAGAAAAATGGGGAGTTTGTTCACAGTAGATCAGCTACTAGTCAGCACGGGCTTGCCATATAGTGCAAAGCTGATGGCGGTCTCATTGCCACCAAAGTTTTAGGTTCCAACCATGGAAATGTACGATGGGACCCAAGACCCAATCGAGCACTTCAAGGCCCACATGACGTTGCATTTCCTGGAGAAGTGGCATGCAAAGCCTTCTCGCTGACCCTGAGGGGACCTGCGAGAACTTGGTTTGGCTCCTTGGCACCTAGTTCCATCGAGAGCTTTGATGAGCTGGCGTGCCTATTCCTCACCCATTTCATGGCCATTCGAAGAAGGAGAAGCCCAGCCGCTTTCCTTCTCACCATCAAGCAAAGAGAGGACAAGAACCTAAAAGCTTATCTAGCCAAGTTTAATAAGGAATAGATGACCACGGACGACCAGGATGAGAAAATCACACTGGCGGTACTGCTCGGAGGAGTCTGGTCCCGATCAGCGTTGATTACACCCAAAGAATAATGCAGTAATTGTAGCACAGTTTCGAGGTGACGATTCCACAGGGAGACAATTTAAAAGAATAGCAAAATGAACAAAGAAACTAAAGAAAAATATTAAATAAGTAATGGAAAACAAAGATTAATTTTAAATGTAAATTAAAGTGAAGTAAAGTGATTAACGAAAAAAGTACTTAAATTTGACGAACAGTAGAGTGCCGGGAATCCCTTGCACAAATCCGGTATTTTAATTATTCTTAATTCATTGGGTAACTCAATTAGGAATTCAATTCCCAAAATTCTCAATCGGAAGGTATAGATTTATAAACCAAAATTAAATCACATGTAACCTTTTGAAAAATCATTTATCACTTTTAAAATACGTAAATTACTATCCCTATTGAGAAAATTCAATGATGACAATATACTCAGGGAGCGATATTGCAACAAATAACTAAATCAATATAGATAAATAATTGATCCAAACATAATCAAAGAACTAATCCATTCAATAGAAAATGCATGACTGAATCTATAAACAGAATAAATTCTATGATTATTCGGATAAGAAAACATAAACAATGAATTGAGAATGATAAAATAAAATAGTTTTAGTAATTGAAAATCAAATACATAAATTAAAAATATCATCTAATGTGCAGGATCATCCCTAACCCTACTTGATAATTTAGTTACCTATAAATATAATAGACAACAAAAATCTCCAGAGAAAGATAAAGTGAACGGCGGCCATGGAAATGATTTTCTCTTCTCTTCAAATCTACTTTTTGTGCCTTTCCTCCCCTTCTATTTCGTGCTAATGATATGTTTTTATAGGGTAAAAAAGAAATCCTAATGTCTTCATAATTTATGCATAAAAAAATCGCCTAAATTTTAAGACTCATCTTGGTAGCCACATACATGCTTCAGGAGTTCGAATTTGGAAATCCTTATTAAAGACAAATTTATAGCCATTTAAGATATATTTCTAATGCATTAAGAATCGTATCAATCCGATGTATGAGTAAAAGGTTACAGTCAAAATATTAAAATATGTCCAGACTGTCTCCTAGCAAATTTCAAATTTGGATTTCTTGCAGTTTCCTTTTGTGATTTTTTTTTTCTTTTTTTTCTTGAACCAAATTGCTCTCAAATCCCATGAAGCTCCTCTTTTGTTTGACTAGGCTTTGGCTTGCTCTTTTATAAACTTTGAAATTAAACATAAAAATTGGGTAGAAGTATCCCAACGTAAATAGAAACTCAATTTAAGAATACACATTAATTCCTATGATATCTATTCATATTTTAGCATTTTAATCCAATAATAAGGTATTTAGAGGACAATTTCGTGCACTTATCAAGGGTTCATGGCGGAGTTGGCAAAGAAGACCCCCATGACTCTTCGAGAATTCATGGATCAGGAGGACAGCTTCATGAACGTCGAAGATACCGTCCACATCTTGACCAAACCCAGACGATGGGAGATAGAGGGGGTGTAGAAGAAGGGAAAGGCCTTGACCAAAGGTCACACCCGAGAGAAGACGGAGTGTAAACAGCTGGAATAGGGGAGGGAAGAGCTAGTTGCGAGAGGCGCACCGCATAGGCACTGTCGCTCTATGTTCATCGTCACCAAGGAGGAGAAGTGGCCCACCTCAGAGGAACGATGCTACTACACCCACCACCGAACAACCTCCCACAATACCAGATAGTGTCAGTCACCTCGAAAAGGATACGCTCCACCGCAGTATCCCCCTTTTCAACGGCAAGAGCAGTCATGGAGAGGACGCTCCCGGAAAAGGGGACCTGCCAGGGAGTACCACTAGAGGAGGGGGGAAAGCCCAAGGTGAAGGAACATTCAGCACGAACCACCATGCCCTCCCCCTCAACAGATGCTCGAGGGGGAGATTCTCACCATTGTAGGAGGTTTCATCAATGGAGGGGCAATTTCGTTGGGGAGAAAAGCCCATGCTAGAGAAACCTAGTACCATGAAGTCTATGCGGCCTCCTACCACTCGAAGAAGTACCTTAGAACTGAAATTGCTCCCGTGATCTCCTTTGGAGAAGCTTATGAGGAAGGGGTGCTTTATCCGCATGATGACGCACTGGTAGTCACCATGTAGATGCCAACTTCACAACCAGGAGGATCCTTATCGACAACACCATATTGATGGACATTTTGTTCTGGGAGGCATTCACTCTCATGGGGATAGATGCGACTTAGCTCCAACTAGCCCCAGAGCCTTTCAAAGGTTTCTCTGGGGAAACAGTCCAACCGGCAAGGACAATCACCCTATTAGTCTTGGTAGGCAACCTGCCCTGCATCGCCTCTGTCATGGTCGACTTCCTAATAGTGAAGGCTCCCTTCTCTTACAATGCCATCATCGGTAGTCTAATGCTCAACAAGTTGAGGGTCATCACCTCCACATACCACCTGAAAGTTAAGTTCCCAAAGGCTCCGGGAATCAAGGAGATCCAAGGAGAGCAAACTTCGGCATGGGAGTGCTACGTGCAGGAACTGAAGTCAACCACAGGAAGAGCAACGCCCAACATGAGCATGTGCCACTCATGAAGTCGCGACAAGCTCCTGCCAGAACGTGAGCTATCTCGACTAAGAGGAAAGAGGAGGGGCGCATGCTAAGAATAAAGGACAGCCGGGGCCCTTCTCATGTCTTTTTCCTTAATTTTGTTTATATAAATTTGGTTTCCTGTCGTTTAGTGAGGATGCTGAGTCTCTTTCAAGAAACGTGCGAAATTAGTCTCCGACCGCAATCACTTCAAACCTCCCATAAGGAAACAAACCTCGCACGGTATTGCTCTCCGGCGCAAGAAAGCTCTCCTAAGGGACTAAACAATCCTCCCCTGAGGTAACACACCTCGCAACAGAAATGCCCCCTTGAGGGAATGAACGAACCTCCTCTAAGGAAACAAACATCGCGCGAGAATGCTCCCCAGTTAGGGAATGCTTCACTGAGGGAATGAAGGATCCTCCCATGAGGCAATGCACTTTACGTGGGAATGCTCCCATAAGGGAATGAACTAACCTCCCCCGAGGAAACAAACCTCGCACGGGAATGCTACCCGACGAGAGAATGCTTCCTTGAGGGAATGAATGATCCTTCCCTGAGGCAACGAACCTCGCACAGGAAAGCTCCCCTAACGGAATGAACTATCCTCCCCTAAAAGAACGCACCTCACGCGAGAAAGCTCCCATGAAGGAATGCCCCTTTGAGGGAATGAACGAACCTTTTTCAAGGAAAAAAACCTTGAGTGGGAATGCTTTCGGGCACGGGAATGCTCTCCTGAGGGAATGAATGGACATTCCCTAAGGAAACAAACCTCGCTCGGGAATGCTCTCGAGCGCGGGAATGCTCCCCTGAGAGAATGAAAAAATCTCCCCCGAGGAAAGACACCTCGCACGGGAATGTTTTCAGGCACTAGAATCCTCATCTGAGGGAATGAACAAATTTCCTCCAAGGAAATACACCTTGCACCAGAATGATCTCGGACGCGGGAATGTTCCCCTGAGGGAATGAACGAACCTCCCCCGAGGCAACACACCTCGCGTAGGAATTCTCTCAGGAGCAGGAATGCTCCCCTGAGGGAATGAATGAACCTCCACTAAGAAAACAAACCTCGTGCAGGAATGCTTCCAGGTGTGAGAATGCTCCTCTGAGGGAATGAACGAGCCTGCAAAGGCCTCGGAGTCCCACCGCACCAAAATCTACGAGGAAGGTTAGTAATTATCATGTAAAGTGTACATGTCCAGGTTTCGATTTTGTAGAATACATGCAAAGGATTTAGGCAAGTCTGGCTTATGTGCCACTCGGCCCCTTCAAGGATTTGGCCAAGTCTGGCTTACGGGCTACTCGGCTCGTACAAGGATTTAGGCGAGTTTGGCTTATGAGCCACTGGTTCCCTCCAAGGATTTGGGCTAGTTTGGCTTATGCGCAGCTCGACCTCTTTCGTAGAGCTCCAAGACCAACTAAACCTTGCCAGTTCTACATATCATAGGGATTTCTATTGCGGCTTTGACTATGTGGCATGCACTAGCAAAACGAGGGCCTTGCGTACAGGATCGTGGGCCAGTTATGCTATAAGGGATCTTCCATATCGCTAAGTGTAAAGGATCAATCATACTCGGAGGGTGCCATCGGAAAGGTTATCAATTTGCCACAGTACTAGCGAGCAGCCAGCGCATTGTTGCCCATGAAAACCAATACATGATACAAGCAAGCATCGCAAAGAAAGATAATAGAACAAGAAAACATAAAAGAAGAGTATTTTATTCATCAACTGCTAGAATAGTTACAATGGAAGGGCTACAACATAATAGTAAGAAACCATGCAAAGAGAAACAAAAGTCAAACACAATTCAAAAGTCCAAGTCGGATTCAACGGGCTACGACACCATCTAAAATAGGGCTCAGCGGGGTGAGGTACCGTTGGCAAAAAAAGGCAGCGACTCCTAGGGTCCAAACAACAAGTCCCGAGAGGCACCACCCCAGAATGGAGGTTGGGAAACAGGATAGGAATCACCTTGAAGGGGGGACTCGACCAACTTGAACTCTGAGGACTCTCTCAAAGAACAGGGGGAGGTGGAGAGCTCGAGTTGAAGGTAAGACCCACTTCGGTCTCTATAGAAGTTATGACGCCTCCAAAATCTATTTGGGATCGGACGGACATTTGAAACATCGAGACATGCAACACAAGGTTATCTGCCCCCGTTCATGATATATAAGATGCAATATTTCTAACATGTATCTAACATTATGCAATATTCGATAAATTTTTTTCTTTAGCAATACTATGCACCAAATTGAAAATATCCCAAATGCTTAAAACATACTTTATATATAAAGACTAATTGAACAACTAAGATCACATCACTAGTCCAAATTGCTTATGATCCAAAAAGTACTAGAGATGCAAGTCCATCGTACAAGTAGTAATTTACGTTAACTACTATATTAACATTGACATTGCATTGTCGCTCAGTCAACTGTGTCTAGTTGGTCAGCTCCTGATTCTCTTTTAGGTCCTATAACAAGATCTACCATTAGGAGAGAATGGTAGTTGGGACTACCAAAGTGAGATTTGATTACAAATCTCAGTAAGCTAACAAAAAACTTCTACACAGGCTAATAATGCATGGATGACAGTAAAAGCATGAATGCATAATCAAATTTATAAGTAATTAAAGCATAACTTGACGTACAACATAACATAACTGACATAACTTAAATTGAAATGTGAACTAAACTTGACTTGACATGAACTTGATCTGAAACTTGACTTCACATGAACTTGCTCTGAAACTTGACTTAACAAGAACGTGATCTGAAACTTATTCTTTAACTGCTTAAATACATACTCCATGGTTGTTGTGGCCCCATGTCTTCTACGTGTCACAATTGTTGTGTCTCACGTAGTGTATGCGTCACAATTATTGTGACCCCATACATAAGTAATCATAGTATAACTTGATGTACGACATAACAAAATTGACATAACTTAAATTCCAATGTGAACTGAACTTGACTTGACATGAACTTGAACATGAACATAATATATACATGAACATAACATGACATAACATAAACTTGATCTGACACTTGACTTAACATGAACATGATCTGAAACTTGACTTTAACTACTTAAATACATACTCCACAGTTGTTGTGGCCTCATGTATTCTACATATCACAATGCAGTTAAATACATACTCCACAGTTGTTGTGGTCCCATGTATTTTACGTGTCACACTTGCTGTATCTCACGTAGTGTATGCGTCACAATTGCTGTGACCTCATACTTCATGTGCCACAGTTGTTGTGGACCCCACGAAACTAAATGTAACTCAAAATGAAACGTGACTGAAATACGAAAAGACAGAAGTCCTGACATAACATAACGTGACTTGAACATAACTTAAAAGACATGACCAACTTGAGATAGGGTTATATCGTGACATGACTTAAACACTTAACACACAATATTTCATATATGATATCACATGTAACGGAAACATACTTAACATGACATACTTGCAACAGTAAACATGACATGACATATATGATAACACACATATATACACTATAGTTCTTTTACTTAACACACATACATAATAAACTGCTAGTAAGGTAAAAGCTAACTTACCTCAATTTCTGCGTTTCTTATAAAACCTCAAGCGCGATCACGAGGAACTGTAATTAGTGATTCTAAAAGTTAGAACTAAATCAATAATAATTTCAAATATGAAAAATACTAAATTAAAAAATAAAATTTTCATTTTACCCTCTACATGTAAGAAAATGACCGTTTTACCCCTAACTTAAGGATTTTGCATGCTAACTCCAAAAGTCACCAAAATTTACATGTCTCATGTAAATTTTATCCTAAACTCAAATATCAATTTAGAAAAATTTAAAACTAATCACAACTATTAAAACTCCATAGAGCCGAAATTCTCATATGCTATTTTCATTGATTTTTGTTTCTAACTTATTTTGATTAATATTTTGATATATGACTTATAAAAATGTGATCTTCAAACCAAACCATCAAATGATTTAAAAAGATGTCCTAAAACATATATAAGCTTCTAATTCAAGATCACATGGTTAAACATAAACCAAAACATAAATTGAGCCAAGAACATCCACACTTTGGCCTATCTGAACATCTCTTTGCATAATATTTCATATCTTTGAAACTAATATCAAATATCTTCAAAATAATATTCTAATATGTATATAAGAAGCTTAAGATCCTCTAATAAAATTATCAAAGCCATTGGAATAGGTTTAAACCACCAAAGATTTAAACTTTCTCAAAACAGAAACTGTTTTTCCTCTTCCAATTTCTAAGTTTCTAAATCTAAGAAAATATTTCAACAAAATCTTTAATCATGTAACAAATCCTAAACCAATAATCATATACACATGTAAACAATACTTCATAAAAGTTTCAGACCAAGATCTATACATTAGTTTGGTCAAAACTCCAAAAAATACAACATATTCTCCAGTTTATCTCCTAGAATGACCCTTCTTGAGTTTAAATAATATTTGAGTGACCAAATGATCATCAAATGGAACAAATAAGATATCCACGTAAACTAAACTAAAAAATGAACAACTTTTATGAAGGATACTTTATGATAAAATACATACAAAAACTTCTAAATAGTCGTACAAAAAAATACTTAAAAGCTGTACGAAAGAGTATTTGGTGTTCTTTCAATGAAAGGTATAAAAGAAGATAATTTCGTGGGAAGTGGCTGGAGGTATTTATGGATAAAATATGGAAGAAGATGAGGCTGGAGTGAGAGTTGAGTGTAGATCTCTCTTATCCGGTCATCGCCCTGCGAAACTCCAGGAGATGTCAGTCAGTATTATCCACTCCCGAGTGACCAGAGGAGCTCTACCGAGATAATAATCCATCCCAGCTTGGGCTCGTAAGATTCACGCACCCGAAATCCATTTACGCCAACAAAACACAATTTTCTCAATTAAAATAAAATGCACATATATGCAATATGTAACGCACGCCTCATGGCACAAATAACCAAGCAATCACAAACAACCAAAACTAAGCACTCCGTCCTCAATCCATCCGACCCCCGAACTCCTCGGACTTAGTCTGGAATCAACTAACCAGCAGATAAATAAACATTGTAAGAGCATAATGCATTTAAATCTAAAATTAGAGTTTGGAAAATACTTACAGCGCTATATGGTATTTTTTAAAAGCTCGCGGCGTTGCAAACGGCGGAGCAAAAGCAACCTAACAGTGTAATTTACAACGTGGCCATGGGAAATAAATTACTCACTTTCGAACGAGGACAAACCAAGGCATGAAATTAATAGGGAATGGTCTTGAGATATTTATGAAGTTAAGGGAAACGAGTTTTGGCCGTGGGTGGTGGTGGAAACGGCAGTGGAAGGCCAAAAAGGGGCTGAACGGAGTTGAGCTCATGGGAGCTGCTCTGGCTAAAATTAGCTGGGTTAGGTCGGCAAGAGGTAGAGGAACAAGCTGTGAAGAGATGGTGGCCGAAGGTGGTGCGACGGCGCCGGAATCGGTGAAAAACCGTGTAGCTTGGAGGAGTTCGTGGTGGCTAACGATGGCTCGGATGGAGGTGAAACTTGGTGCGGATGTTCACCGGTGAGAGGGGAAGAAAATTGGATGGGTGGTGTAGGCCACACCGCCGGTGAGCGGCGGTTCTGGGCTGCGAAAGCAATCGGCGACAGGGGGAAAAATGGGGCTGGTGCCGTGACTTCCAGGGGCTCGTGGCGGCTAACGGTTGGTCAGATGGTCCTGAAAATTGGTGGGGATGATCTCTGGTGGGAGGGGAAGAGAATGGTGGGGGTGGTACACTACATGGCAACCGAACGGCGGAGAACCGGGCGGTCAAAGGGGCGGCGACGGAAAGGAGAGGGAGAAGAGAGCAGCTCGCGGGGAGAGAGAAAACGGGAAGAAAAAGAAGAAGAAAAAGAAAGAAAAGAAAGAAAAGAAGAAAAAGAAAAGAAAAAAGGGAAAAAGAAAAAGAGAAAAGAAATGAAATGAGGTCCAATCCTCACTCTGGAAACCAAAAACAGATCCACCAAATACGATTTTAAAAACCGTAAAACGACTAAATAAATTAAACACAATATCGAATAAATAAAAACCAATTTAAATACATTAATTTAAAATAAATAAACCAATATAATAATTAAATTAAAAACAACCCTTCAGTGAAAATACACGTAAAAGCGGGTCATCACAGTGAGTAATGACACTAACTATGTAGTTAGACTAAAACCTATACGATTAATAGATTCGTGAAAATTTATGGGGTCTTCACGAGTTTCTTAAAGCTAATAGAAATTTCACAATTTAATTTCTAACGGGCTGTTACAATCTCCCCTCCTAAAAAAAGATTTCGTTCTCGAAATCGAAATAAGTAAGAAATAACAACTTAAGGAATAGGTGTTGCTTACCAACCTGCTGTCTATCTCGTATATATCTACCTTTGAGATTATGTCATTTTTTAACTCTCTTACTTTAACCAACAATTATATTATACTTCTTTCCACAAGGTTGGCCAAGTTGTATCGACATACTCTCCGAACCTAAAACTTCATGTAAATAATCTTTCGAAACTATTCCTTAGAAAAACATAAGCGATCTACTTTAAGTGTTCTTGCAAATAACGTAGTTAGTAGAGAATTTATGAAAATTAAGCCGCTAACATTTTTTTTCCAACAAAAACGGTGGCCATCTGTTTTGGACCAGACAAGCTCTGATCCGCAGGATCTTTACATGTCTTCTGTAGCTGTCAGGCACCGCAGAGCTATGATACTACATCGTTCTTCTGTAGCTGTCAGACGCCACAGAGCTATGATGCTACATCTCTTGCCTCTTGTAGAGAAATGCTTCACGAGAGATGCTGTGAACCAATAAAGATGTTTCGTCATAATTTTCTCTATAAAAATTATTCAGTTCATCTTTATTCACTTTTCATCTTCTTTATTTTTCTATAATTAGTCTACATTCTTACTCTGTAATCTCTTTCTGCATTCTCACTCTACAATGGCTCAGCAATCTTCTCATTACCAATATATGAAGTATTCTGCACCTCATTCACCAGTTATTTCTGCTTCTACCGTAGATGCTATAATGGAATCCAATAATGATCTGACTAATAAGTCAGATAATGAAATTATCTACGAGCTTGTGAGTCTCGGTACCCGATACTCATCAACCATTGTCGCATATTCTCAGCGACTACAATCCAAGACTGGTGGATTTGATAAACTCAACGAGAATATTTCTATCCTTCAGCGAGTTCTTCTGGAATCCAACATGATGATAGAAGCACTAAAGTAAGAGAATAGAAATTTAAAATCATTATTTAAATCTTCTTTTCGATTGTCTACTCCTTTAAATAGGAAGGGCATGCAGATTTTTGAAGAGCAAGAACTTTTAAAGAATGAGGCGAAGAGCCTCAAATTTCTGTAATTTTATTTTGAGATTATAAAATAATAATTCACAAATATTCATATTTGTGTTTCTATCTTCTGGTAGATATTCTGTGTGCTCCATTTTATTTCTCCTTTAATAATACACACCTCTTACAAAACCGTAATATGAATCTGAAATACTAATTGTATTTAAGAGATGGTATTTCAGATCTAATAAGATATCCACGTAAACTAGACTAAAAAAGGAACAACTTGTATGAAGGAGACTTTATGATAAAATACTCACAAAAACTTCGAAATGGGCATGCAAAAGAATACTTAAAAGCTGTCCGAAAGAGTATTTGGTGTTCTTTCAATGAAATGTGTAAAGGAAGATAATTTCGTAGGAAGTGGCTGGAGGTATTTATGGATAAAATATGGAAGAAGATGAAGCTGGAGTGAGAGTTGAGTGTAGGTCTCTCTTACCCGGAGTGAGAGTTGAGTGTAGGTCTCTCTTACCCGGAGTGAGAGTTGAGTGTAGGTCTTTCTTACCCAATAATATCTACAAAAATCAACTCAAGATATTTTTACCTAATAATATCCACAAAAATTAGCTTAAGATATTTTTATCCAATAATATCCAGAAAAATCAGTTCAAGATATTTTTACCCAATAATATCCACGAAATTAGCTTAAGATATTTTTATCCAATAATATCCGCAAAATCAACTCAAGATATTTTTATCCAATATTATCTACAGTTTTGAACAAACGTTTCATCCGAAAATATGAAAAAGAGTTATTGCGTCATAAGACCTTAAATAACCCACCGAGTCTAATGGCACAAACCATATTACATTTTGACACTTCTAACTATCTCCAATAATCAAAAACACATTTCTGATACCATAGTGAGTAATAACACTAACATGTAGTTAGACTTAAACCTATACGATTAATGGATTCGTGAAAACTTATGGGGTCTTCACGATGTTCTTAAAGCTAATAGAAATTTCACAATTGAATTTCTAGCGGGCTGTTACAGAAGTCCCCCCTCCCCCCCCCCCCCACCTTGCGGTGGCATGGTCTCCTCTCCTACTCCTCCCTTGGCTGGAGAGGAAGTGTCTGGGACTAAGTAGACTCAGAACGCTCGAAATCTTCTTCTATAATCCAGCTGGGGAGGGAAGCCCACTTTCCTGGGGTGCGGAGGCAACCCGAGATGTAATGAGAAACCGTGAACTACACATGGAGTTCTAAGGCAGAGAAACCCATTGACGGCCCACCCGTGGGGCTAGGGTTCCGCAATCTTTTCAGAGCATCTCTTGGTAATGAAGAACGACATGACTTTTAGGTAGGGCATCCGTCGGAGGTTCAAGGGGATTGCAGCACAATATCTCCACAAAAGCTCACCGCAGGACCTAGTATCATGAGGCCGGCCCTGAATTAGAGTGCCCATTGAAGCCAAGAAGGGTCAACGTGAGCAAAAGGGGAAGAAGGGGGAACAAAGTTTCGGAACAATTGAAGAGTAGGAAAGGAGAGTTGATGGCAGATAGCAAAGGTCGAGAGGCCTATATATAGGCTGGGAATGATGGCTCGCTTCCCGAAATTCATGCTACATGAATGTATTGGGGGCTCCGTTAGATCTGGCGTGAATCTCGTAGAAATATTCTGCACGAATTTTGTAGCAAGCATGGGGAAATGTTGCCCACGCCATAAAGGCAGAACAACCAACGAGCACGCAGCTAATGACTAACTGTTCAAAATCCTTCCAGATTTGCAGAAATGATGTTAGTCATTAACCCATTCACTCGAGAAGACTAAAAGACAAGTACGACAATAAAGACAGAAAGGCAGAATTTGAAGCATCCCCATGAAGAGGAAGACACTACGAGCAAACAACAAAGAAACAGTGTGAAAGGAAGAGTCAAAGTGGTGAGGGATGATCAAGGCATAAAGAAGGTTAATTATTGTTCATTCATTTACAAAAGGCCATGCGGCATCCATCAGCACTACCAAAACAGCCCGAGGTACAATTAGAAACGAAAAAAAAAAAGAAAAAAAAAAAAGAATAACGGCAATAGAGGGGGTCAAGAGCGAGAGGCTATCTGCTACTTTGCGAGATCCAAAGAGCCCGTCTCGATAGAGTCTAGCTTGTGCCCAGGGCCAGCTAGGTGATCCTCAAGACCCCCTCCCCTTGAGCCAGTGGTAGCATTCCCCTTATGAGAGAGACCGGAGGGATTATCATCTTCTGATATGAAAGCATCTAGAATAATCTCTCACCCCAGCTAACTGATGTGGTTGAGGGCTGTGGCATTAGGCTCAAGATCCTTGAAATCCACTGACCGCAAATGTGCCTCTGGTGCCTCTGAGCTATCCTGAGGGTTGAGGACGACGTAGTCACGCATCCTCTTCAAGCCCTCCAAGTATCCGTGAGACCATGCTTCGTCGCGGACATAAAGAGCCTTGCCTAGCTGCTGACTTGATCGTGTGACCACCTCTTGCACCTGTGACAAGTCGCTACGCAAGTCCTGAATGACCACATCCTGACTAGTAATCTTCTTACGGGTCGCCTGCATGTCAACTAGTACTTCCTCTTCTTGGATCTTGGCTGTAGACAGCTAGGCCCCATGGTCCTCTGTAATGGCTGATAGGGTGGAGCGTTCCTCCTCTAGCATCTTAATCTGATAGGAGTAGAAGTCTTGGAGCCCCCTCAACTCCTTATTCTCTACCTAGAGAAGATCCTGTGACTTTTGGAGCTTACTCAGCAACTCCTGAGCCTTCACGGCCCAATCTCTGGCAATGGTCAGCTTCGCCTCCAAACATCTTCCTCCCTTTCCTGCTCCACCGCAAACCAAAGGCTGCGCACCTCATCTTTGGTGGCATTCCAGTCACCCACAACACGGTCGGCCAACACTCTAACTCCTTGCGCGGGTTCTGGGGTTGGAAAGGAAGGACAACAAACTTAAAAAAGCAAGAAGAGAAAAGATAAGGTATAGGATGCGAGGCAAATAAAGAAAGAGAAACCTCAGAAAGAAGCTTCCGCAGTTGCTCCACCTCACGGTCTATAACATGGTCCTCCTGCAAGATCTAGCTAGCTCGTTTGGGAGAAACAGCTTCATTCAGGGTCCCCGAAGATGCCCATCTCCTTTTGAAGGCTCAACTAACACATTCTCACTAGGCCCACAGTCAGGGAAAGCAAATGTGCCCTTACTCATCAATAAGACAGGGTGGGCTACGGGCGGATGGGCCACCCTAGCCCTCGTGTCTACCACCATCCCACTCCGGGGGACCTGTAGTTCCTACCACTGCTTCGCCAGGGCTCGGTGGGGTATGGGCTGAAGGTGCGGTTGGTGCGCCTTCTCGAGAGGCACGACTGGGTGAAAGGTCGTGCTCATCCATTAGTCGCCCTTCTCCAGATCTGTCAACAGCCTCAACGGCCTCTAGCTAGGTCTAGATGACAAAGGGTGGACCCTCACACGCCACAACGACGTGTCCAAGGTCGGAGATGCATTCTTCAGCAGGTTCAAGATCGGCCCTAAGGTGGCCCAAAACACCTTTGGGATCAAAGGCTTCCACTAGGGATTGGGCGGTAGACGACAAGGAGGGGACATCTCTACGTTCAGTTCCAGAAGAAGCTTCACAACCCAAGTTTGGTGAATCGCCTTGTCCAGGAGGGCACCCTAGAAGTGCATAATGACTGCGTTCACCCTTCGTGAGATGTCCGTCGCCTTCGTCGAGGTACATGGGTGCCTGCGGCTAGGTTCCCTCATGGGAACCACAAGGGGAAGGGACATAAAGGTTGTACTCGGGCCTCGCAGCTCCCCAACCCCCTGGCACCGGGCTGGCACCACCGAAGTAGAAGGGCCGACCTTTTCTCCAGGGCCGGGATGGGCCATGCTTGCGGTCCGAGGAGCCAAGGCCTTCAGAGACATTAGGACATCCCACCTTGGCTCTGAGCGAATCCTCTTCCCCTTATCTTCGGTAGAGAAATCCATAGCACGCTTCTTTGAACTCAGAGGAAGAAGGAAAGCGGCCAAACTGTCTTTTCCAAGGAGAACCTCGGAATGAACTAGGAGTGGGTGCTTGGCTACCCAATCCCACACGATTGCGAGACAGCATATCTCGGTCGGCGTAGTAGTGGTAAGTCAAGGCCAAAGATTGAAGGAAGGTTGAACTAGCCTCAGAATGCCAGAAGCGCCTGGCGAGCTCAGGCTCTGAAGAGCTAGCCTCAAGGTGGCGCTCGAAGCTAGCCAGGTTGGTGGATTTCTGGGAAGCCATAAGGACAACAAAGACTAAGGTATATGAGGAAGGCAAGAAGTTAGGGGGAAAGGAGATGATGATAGCATCTGTAACTCCTGTCCTTGTGGTGGGTCCTTAAGAAAATAATTTTAATAAAAATAGATGTGAATTATAGTTCCTTTTAAAATTTTCTTTCCTTTCATGCCAGGATATAAAAGACGTCATGTTTATAAATAAAACTTGTTTTTTTTTAATTAAAAATGTTACAGCAGAAAATATTATATTTCATAATTAAAGTCTCTCGTACAAAATATTGTATCTAGATTTTCGTGCTCTTCCTCTTGGGTCGTGCTCTTCCTGAAGCATCATGCTCATCTTGTCCCTGAGAAGGCACACAATAAAACTAGGGTACGTATACTTGAAAACTTATACTTAGCGTTCTTTCTTAAAAAGCCTTTCGCGTCAGTTCACAAAGCATTTTAAAGAAAAACGTTTTGTTTTCGTCTTCATTTATTTAGAAAACTCTAGAAGAGTATGAACACAATACTTGCCTGGGCTTCATGCCATACTCATTCCATGCAGTCCATTCATGTGCGTGTCAGGTGGCAACCTACATGCATACACATAACTTTACATCATTCTCCATCTAATGCATAAGCAACTATACTAGAAATAGAATATGCTTCATTTGGAACACTCTCCATCTATCTCTGGGCTCTTATGTGCCATTTAGTATGCTACATTCGGAGTCTTATTCCTTAAAGTTAGCCTTCATAATTTACCTTAGGGTTAAGACACTAAGACCTTCGTCTTATTCTTCTATCAACCATATGTTGACGCATGACTCAGATTGACTAAGTAATGCATCCCAATCCCAAACAAGTTACCCATTACTACCTTCATGTATCTTAGCTCATACTCAATCTTCATTCCCATCCATACATGCCACATGACTTTAAGTCAACTCTGAGACTTAAACATCATGCAACCATGTTGAGGACAGATTACCCATTACATATGGTAAATCTGTCCAGCACACATGTCTCGCCAGAGGCACATGTATCTTATCCATTTTATCGCCTGAGACCAACTTATAGTCTAATAAACGCCCGCTTGTATAAACAAGCTCCATACTCTGATACCAAATTCTACTTATACCTAGTTGGTAGGACTCTACCTACTTCTCGACCATGTACAAGTTCATCCCGACACTTAAAAAGAGGACTGCATCCACAAATGCACCTTTGTCACATCACGTAGCTTAAGACAAATCTCGAGTTACAGCACGATGCCTGTCATGCTTTCGCTGCACTACTTTTATACTTTTCCACCACTTTACACATATTCTCAGCCATAAGTCAACCACAAGGTGACACCTGTCACCTCGGACTACAGGCCACGTTACAGCTGCTTTGGGACACTGTTGCATAGTTCCCGACACTATATAATATGCTCTACGCTCCTCAACTATGCTATTCAAACCTTCGTGACATGCAGTCTAGTGTATCACGACAATGCACAGAGTGCAATTCATGTGAATTCTCTTCCACTCACACTACGCCACGCATCACTACGGCACACATCACACGGTGCATCGCTACACTACATGGATTACACTCTACGTGTACTTCCTTCACACACCACGCCACATCACAACTACAGCATACACCTCACGCCCATACTTCATTGCACAGTCCACAACACTATACAATTACTCTCAACACTTCGTTACACAGCCACACTTCAATTCACAACTGCACAACGAACTCCATAATTACTAGCAGCACATTCCACAACTTATTAACTAACATATATCATAAATAATGAGAGATACAGTGTTATTCCATCAACGGGATAACTCGTGTGTCGCTCGCTGCCCGTTACGATCAAGACGTCGGAGGAGTCATATGTGGCGGTTAACACCGCGTACGGTGTCTATCCACCACGTAAAGTGGCGGTTTAAACTTAGTGATAGCTAGGTGTGGTCTTGGAAAGGCTCAATGTGGCCTCATGGTGGTCTGGGTGGCGGAGCATGGCGACATCTCTTTTGAACAGTGCACCCGAGAGAGAGTGAAGGTGCGGGAGAGAGGTGAGATTGGGCTGGACGTCATGGCTAGGCACGGAAGAGCTTGAGGGAGGTGTAGTGGAGCTGTGGTGGTAAGGTGGTGGCTGGAAGATAGCTCATGGTGGCGGATTGGGCAGTAAGGTGGAGGATAGGTTGTGAGAGAGTGGGGGAGAGTGAGAGTTGTGGGTAACACGGTTGGACATGAAAATGGCTAGGGGAGGTCGTGGTGGTGAGTGGATCATGGTGGTAGTGGTAGGGTGGCGCGGGTAGCCATGCACGGTAGTGCACAATGGTGAAACCATGTGTGTGTGTGCATGTGACCCATCGGAGAGAGAGAGGGGTAGGGGGAAAGGAGACCATGAAAATGAAGCCCATGGAGTGGGGATGCCATTGGTGGTGGTCATAGGCCAAGCTGGCCATGTATGGTGGTGCTACAGTGGAGGAATGGGCTTGAAACCCATTTTAGCTAAGTTGTTGTGGAGGAGGCTATCGGGAGTTCACCGGTGGGAGGAAGGACTTGGCGACGGGGAGGGAGGTTGCTTGTGACGCCCCCAAATTCCGCTTGGGATTGAACGGATATTTGAAGCGTTTTCTCGAGACATGCAGCACAAGGTTACTTGCCCCCGTTCATGACATATAAGATGCAATATTACTAACATGCATCTAGCATTATGTAATATTCGCAGCGGATAATTTTTTTTCTTTAGCAATACTATGCACCAAACTAAAAATATCACAAATACTTGAAATATACTTCATATATAAAGGCATACTAAATACCATGATCACCACTAGTCCAAAATAGTTGTGACTAAAAGAGTACTGGAGATACAACTCCATAAGTACAAGTAGTAACTTAAGTTAAATACTATATCATCATTGACGTCGCATCGTAGCTTAATCGACGTGTTTAGTTGGTTGGATTCCGATTCTCCTTCGGGTCCTGTAACAAGAACTACCATTCGGGGAGGAATGGTAGTTGGAACTACCACAATGAGATTTGATTACAAATCTCAGTAAGTTAACAGAAAATTCCCACATAGGTTAATGATGCATGTATGACAGTAAAAGTATGAATGCATAATTAAAGTTATAAGTAAGCATAGCATAACTTGACATATAGTATGTCATAACTGACATAACCTAAACTGAAACGTAAACTGAATTTTACTTGACATGACATGAACTTGAACTTAAAATATAATATGGACTAACAACATAACATGCATGTGAACTTGAAACATAAAATGGACTTGAAACATATCATGAACATGAACATACATAACATAAATATGAACATGAACTTAACATAAACCTGAGCATAACATGACATAAACGTGAACTTGAACATAACATAAACGTGAACATAGCATGATATGAACATGAACTTAAAACTTGACATGAACATGAACATAACATAATATGAACGTGACCTTGAACATAACATAAACGTCAACATAACATGATATAAATATGAACTTGAAACTTAACGTACATAACATAACATAACATGAACTTGATCTGAAACCTGACTTAACATACACTTGATCTGAAACTTGACTTAACATAAACTTGGAATCTTGCTTCTTTACTTAACATGAACTTAGACTTGAATTCGGATAATCAAAATGATTCCGCCAGTTGTTTCGTCACGAATATTGAACAATTAGAATGATTTCGCCCAACATATTTCATTAGAGATACTCAGACAATCAGAATGATTCCATTATGAATATTTTAAAATCACGTACCCTAGTAATTAGAATAATTATACCAGGAGTAATACTTTGACAATCAGAATGATTAAATCACGAGTATTTTAAAATCACGTACCCTAGCAATCAGAATGATTACACCATGAGTACCTAGTAATACTCTGACAAGCAGAATGATTCCATCATGAGTATTTTAAAATCACATACCCTAGCAATCAGAATGATTACACCATGAGTACCTAGTAATACTCTGACAATCAGAATGATTCCATCACGAGTATTTTAAAATACGTATCCTAGCAATCAAAATGATTACACCAGGAGTACCTAGTAATACTCAAACAATCAGAATGATTCAATCATGAGTATTCTAAATAAGATATCCTAACAATCAGAATGATTACGCTAGGAGTATCTGCATAACTAAACTTGAACTGCATTCTGACAATCAAAATGATTTTGCCAAAAGTACCCCGTGTGAATTACAAATGGAGATACTCGAAAAATCATAATGATTACATCACGAGTATCCTAGATATAACTGACTTGAACGTAACTCGAAAAACATGACTTACTTAGGATAGAAACATTTCGTAACATAGTATAACATGTAATAGACAACATATTTAACATGACATACTTGTAACAGTGAATATTACATGACTTGACATACATGTAATAGATATCATACTTAACTTGGCATACTTATAACATATAGCAATACATGACAGAATAGATTGTGTAACAGATAAATATTCATAACAGAATAAATCATGCATAACAGATAAACATGTAATGACGTGGCATGACATGACATATATGGTAACATAGATATATAAATTGTAGTTCCCTTACCCATCACACATACATAATAAACTGATGTAAGTTAAGAGCTAACTTATCTATATCGTCACATTTTACGAGAATAAAGCGCAAAACATGAGGAACTATAAGAGGGTATTCTAAAAGTTAGAAATTTAATTACTAACAATTAGAAACATGAAAACAAGCTAACTTAGAATAAAATTATTATTTTACCCTCTAAATGTGAGAAAATGACCACTTTACCCCTAACTTATGGATTTCACATCTTAACTCTAAAAATTTTCAAAATTTACATTGCTCATGTAAATTTTGTCCTAAACTTAAATATCAACTCAGAAAAATTTAAAACAAATCACAACTATGGAAAACACAATATGGTAAAAAACATCCATAGGTCATTTTTCTTTATGTTTTTTGCAATTCCTTCCAACTTCAAAACTCAACCTTAAACCAAAATTTTGCAACAAAGATCTTTCTATCCTAAGTTTAAAACCATACTTAAAACATCCATTAAGAAAAAGCTAATAATCAATACCAAACTTTTTTGTAAAAAGATCCAAATACTCGAATCACAAGTTTTGACCATAAATCAAAACATCTCTAAGAATTCCAAAAAATTAAATCTTACTTCCAATATATTCATAACATCATCCTAGGATCAACCATGCTTTAAATCATCAAACTAAAGTCACCAAAATCACAAAATAATACTTGGAGTTTTGGTTTTACACTTAGTCCAAAAACATAAACTTTTTCCTCAACTAGTTATGATAAATCTCTTGATCAATGGCTTAAGAATGTGAGATATTCGAAATAAATCATCACATGATTTAAAAATGTGTCCTAATGAATATCCAACCATCAAACTTAAAATCACATGGCTAAAAATCAATAAAACATAGATCTAATGCAAAAACATCAAATCTTAGGCCTAACCGAAATCCTCTTGCATAGAAAAATCATATCTTTGAAACTAATACTAAATATTTTTAAAATAATATTCTAACATGAAAATAAGAGACTTAGGATCATAATATAAAAATATCAAAGCCTTTAGAATAAGATCAAATCTCGAAATAATCAAACTTTCTCCGAACAAAAACTATTTTTCCACTTCTAGTTTTCAAGTTTCTAGATCTAAGAAAATCTATCATCAATAACTTTATTTATGCAACAAAACCTCAATGGAAACTCATAAACATATGCTAACAACACTCCATAAAATATTCGGACCAAGAAATGTCCATTAGTTTGATCAAAAATTTCAAAATATAACATACTCTCCAGTTTTACTCCTAGAATGACCTTTCTATGGTTAAAAATACTTTTGACCAAACAAATGATCATGGAATGAGACGAATAATACATCTACAAAAACTAGACTCAAAGAGGAACAACTTTTATGAGGATTCATCTTATGAAAATACTTATAAAGTGTAAAAAATATCCACACAAAAAAAATCCAAAAATCTACCCGAGAGAGCTCTTTTGGGTTTTTCCTTAAGAATGAAGTAAAGAAGTGATGAAGGGAAGGAAGTGTGTCTTGCATGACTCAAAATTCTAGAGGGTGAAGATATGGACTTGAATGACCCTTAATTGGAAGTGGTTATGTGACATAAAGTGGAGAATAGTGAGGAGAAAGGACTGCCTGCAGAAGCTATGAGGTATGGAGGTTGATAGGGTAGGTTTCTCCATCTCCTCAAGGCACTATTAGGTACAGCCAAGGGCAGTGGATAGTCTGCCATGTGGAGGAGGAAATTTCTTCAAGAAGTTTTGTCAAGGTAGCCAAATTCATGGGTTTTGGTGGACCTTAACCAAGTGGGCTTCAATTTGCGGTTTAAAGGGAGTTTGGTTAGAGTTTGAGACGCTATCAAGCCCAAATCTAATTTTTCTTGGTCCAATCAAATTTTCAAAGTTTAAAAGGTTGGATAAGGATGTGATAACAAGGATTTGAGAAATCAACAGCATGTAGAAGTGACTTAATCAAGTGATTAAATACAATACTAGAAATTGAATTAAAGGATTAGAAGGCCAACTTTAGGGTTTGGGAAAACCATTTATGGTTTCGGTTTCAACCAAGTTTTTGGGGTTTTCAATTGAATTCCAACTATTTAGGGTTTTACTTGGGTTGAAACTCTCTTTGATCTGGCTCAATTTGGTTGATCAGATGAAAAAAAGTTTTGCTTAGGTGGCATGATCTTACACCTTGATTTCCTTCACAAATCCATATAATGGTTTCTCTTTGTGCCAAGTGTCTAATACTATTTACTATGTGTGATTAAGATCTTACCAAGTGTTCAAATAAAACTTCTCTAACCTAATTTAGACATTCCACAATGTGATTTTGAAAATATTATACTTAGTATGCTTATCGAGGTTACTATTCATTCAAAAAAAGCATAATAAACTTAATACTGAAAAATCCTAAATATTCATATTAACCTATAGTAAAAATCGCTTATCAAAACTTAATCTCGAAATGCTCCTAAAAAAAATTTCATAGTTCCGAACAGGCGTTTCGTCCGAAATTATGAAAATGAGTTATTGTGCCATGAAATCCTAAATAATCAATTGAGTCTAGTGGCGCAGACCATGACGTATTCTGACACTTCTAACTACCTCAAATAATTAAAATCTCATTTCTGGTACCATAGTGAGTGATAATATTGACTATATTAACAGACTCAAACTTTTGCGATTAGTCGATTCATGAAAATTTATGAAATTTTCATAAGGTTCTTAAAGTCTATAGAAATTTCACTATAGAATTTCTAGCGAGCTGTTACATTGCAGGTGATGAAGGTGGAGTTGAACGACCGACGGTGGAGGTGGGCTGGAGGAGAAGTCGCATGGTGAGAAGGAGAAGCCGTGCATTGGGTTGGGAGAGAGAGAGAGAGAGAGAGAGAGAGAGAGAGAGAGAGAGAGAGAGAGAGAGAGAGAGAGAGAGAGAGAGAGAGAGGTGAGGAGAAAAAGAGAGGGACTTGAGTATTTAATCCAGATCCTTCGTTTTGGGATATACAAAACAATATAACGGTGAGTTTAAATACTGATTTGAAAATGCGTAAGTGTTTTATTTAAACTAAAGTTTATAAAATAATATTCCTTTATCATTAATTAAAATGATGAAGTTTCGTTAATCACTCGAAAAGAATAAAACCATTTAAATTAATTTTGAGTTTTTAACGTAAATTTAAATCTTATAATATTTTTAAATGACTAAAATATTTAATATAAATAATTTTTCACAATTATATTATTTTTGGAAATCTTTAAATATAATATAATTGTGTTATTTAAAAACAAGTTTAGTCCAATAACATTAGAAATATCACATATAAATATTTCCAAAGTATTTAAAATATTCGTTTGCTTTAAAATACTAAGGTTGTTTTAAAATCCACTCGGTATCTTTTAAAACACACTATTAAGGCTCGACACATAAAATGGGGCTCGTAATTATAAAAAAGAAAAAGAAAAAGAAAGAGCGGGTTATTACAACATCGAAGATACAAAGGTAGTAGGAGCTGCTCACATGCCATGGATGAGAAAGTGGATCAAATTTAAAGGCACAGCATGGTCGCATAGTCACTGAAGGGAGGTAGCATATGATAGCCAACCTTGCAGGTTATGTGAAACAATAGGCACCGCATTCACATCCTAGGAATAATAATGACGGAATTGGTATCGAACACGTGGAATGACCAACCCGCACGTAGAGAGGAAGGTAACTGACTGCAGTGAATAGGAGACCATAGAAATTCCCATTGAGTTAGCCCAATGAGAATTGGCGAGGTAATTGTTAGGTGGAATTTTCGTCAGGAGCCTAAAGCTCATGTGAACAGCCCCAAGCCCATCATCTTCCTTGGGCCCTATGAGTCAGGCTGTCACTAGTCCAAGCCCACGAGGGATCGAGCTGCGGACCCCTGACCCGTGCGAATCAGAGGCAACCACCCGTGGTGAGATGGGATGTTGTAAGAATGGCGAGGGAAATCTCAGTCGAATGAAAGGCAGAGAAACATGCCAAGAAGAAGGGACGAAACAAAACAGTAATACTAGAAGACCACGCTGCATTTGATGAAGATACCAAACAACCATGCCGCATTTAATGACTGACATCAAAAGACCACACCACATTAAAAGACAGCATGGCGGTGGAGTCTCTGGAGAGGCCTCCCTCTTCCCTAGAACGCATGGTATGACCTCATGACTAAAGGAGCCAAGTATAAAGGGACCCCCAGAATTATGAGGTAAGAGGATTGATCCTAGAGAACAAATTGTTATAAGACTTCTACATTTTCCTTTAGAGCATTTATGAGAGAAAAATATTGACTTAGGCATCGGAGGCTCCCCAGGCTATCAAGAGCCACCCCTTTCCCATTGCAGGATACTGATCGAGTGAACGCACGAACTCGCTGAGGAGCCCAGCCCAAAAGCCTACAAAACACGACGTTAACACATACATTATTCCCCCTTGGTATATATACATGTATTTAGAATCAAACTCAATAAGCTATTTCTCTTGCAATAAAGTAAAAGCATGCATATAAAACAAAAATGGATCTTCCCTTGCATCGAGTTATTGTTCATTACCCATAAAAAAGATCCAATACGCTATTTCTCTTGC
The DNA here is from genome assembly GCF_018687715.1 of Carya illinoinensis. Taxonomy (NCBI): domain Eukaryota; kingdom Viridiplantae; phylum Streptophyta; class Magnoliopsida; order Fagales; family Juglandaceae; genus Carya; species Carya illinoinensis. Next base: position 23,209,288 of record NC_056759.1, on the reverse strand, counting down.
AAGAACCACATTTTAATTTGAAATTCAAAGCCTAAGAGTAAAAAATATTCAGACAAGACGCCAATGGACCTTTGGGAAGAAGAAAATAGTAATGATGTGTTATACCATCGATTATCTATTCTTACTTCTTAGCTCTTCCTTCTATTCTTCAACGATGAGTTTCTCAAATTTGAGGCTTAGGGTTTAAAGTATCAAGTTTTGGGATCTAGAATATGAGATTTCGAGATCTAGAGTTTAAGACGGAGATTGATCTTCTTCTTTATAGGACAAATTCAATTTTTCTTCAGACGGGATTTTGCTTCAAACGAGAGAACAGAAGGGTGCTTGCTTCTATTGGGCTTGAGTCATGCATTAGATGAATTTATTTATTTTTTCCATGTCCTCGGGTGTGCCGAGTGTGTTAAATTTTGGGGCATATCACTTCTCTTTAATTGATAATGCATTGTATGATAATATGATAATGGTACATGTCCACACTCTTAAACTATCAATGATTAGTGCAAATTCTTTTCTTCTAGGTAAATTATTATATACTGTTTATACGAATTATTTAATAATTATTAAACTCATTTCCTTGCAAACAAATTAGTACCGTTAAACATTTGAAAAAAATGATACTTTCACTGATTATTAATTGGTATTGATAAAGTGTACCGATTATTTTTTTTAAATATTTGTTTTTATTTAGATTTTAGTATTTGTTTTTAAAAAAATTAACATAAATAATTTTTTTTTTTAAATTTAACATAATCAATACTCAATTCGATAAAATAATTGGTGGGTGTAGGGATATAAAAAAAAAAACGGAAAAATCAGTTGAGCTAGACTAGACCAAACTCAGCTGTTGAGTTTACAAAAAGTATCTAATTCTTTCTTAACAAATTTCTTTTCTTAGAAAAATCAGTTGAACTTTTCCTTTAAGTATAATTGTTGACAGTCATTTCTTATCATAACTTTAGTTAGAAATACAACTTTATACCAATGGAAATCAGATAATTTAAGACATCTTAAATTAATTAATAAATCACTAGTTTTTTTTTAAAAGATTAAATACGATCACCAACAAAATGCTTGGTTGATATAAATATTAAAGTATTAACAGCATCCTCTAATGGTTGACTATTAGAGGTGTCAAATCGTGTTAACGGGTCGTGTCAAAGCATGTATATTATATTATATAGGTCAACCCTAACTTGACCCGTTAAGTTTATCGTATCAAAATCTTAAACCCTAATACGACCTGTTCACATAATGGGTCGTGTCGACCTGTTTTGACCTATTAGTGAATATTACAAAATAGGTTAACACGACACAATACGATCTGTTTCAAACTGTTTGTATAAATAGGTTAAATAGGTCTAAAATTAACCCGTTTGACCTGATTAAATTATATAAATATTAAAATCACAATATTTATAAAAATTATAAAACTAACTACAAGTCTAAAGTTACAATCCAAACAATAAAAATATCGAAATTGAAATTCTAACAATTTTACTTTGAGATATAAGGGTATAATTGTAACTTTAACTTTCTTAACGTGTCATAACGGGTCAAAACGAGTTGACCCGTTATCAACCCGTTAAGCAATTGTATCTTAACGGGTCAACCCATTTTGATTCAAACCCATTAAGGCTAAACCCTAACCTGTGATTATCGTGTCGTGTTCGTATTGGGTTAACGGGTAGTGTAACATCTTACCACCCCTATTGACCATATTTTGTTTTAATGATTTGCATATTTTCATCATGTTTATATTAGTTTAATATTTTTATTTTTTGTTAATGTGAAAGATAATGATCCCACCAACCTTTTAATTGGTCAATGAAACCTGTAACAATAATATGAGCTACTTGATAATCTGTTTTCCTATTACTCTTATAAATATTAGCAACCATAATCATTTCTTAAAAATGATTTAATATTTCATATTCAGATAATTCATCTATATTCTATTCATATAATATATCTAGTGAAAAAACAGATCTTACTATATGTTTTATTTCTTTGAATTGCATATCCGGTAGATTAGGACTTAGATACCAATTACGAGTAATAGAAACATGATATTTAGAATCCCTAACTGAATATTTATTAGCATAATATCCTCTAATATTATTTATTTCTAAATTTTTAAATTGATTTTTAATATTACTAATTTATAATCGGATAAGACAAGTGAGTCTGTCATACTTAATACATTAATATGAGATTGTTTTGAAGTAAATGCAGTATTAGTAATATTTAATTTTTCTAATTTATTAGAAATTTGTTCTAATAAATCATCTTTAATTTTAGAAAAATTGGATTTTAGGTGAAATGGAATTTCATGAGGAATAAATAAAGGAGTTTCTTTCGTTTATTTAATAATAGGATTGATGGGAGATATTTGGGTTTCAATCATTTCCAATTGTTTATTCATAACTTTTAAATATAAATTGATATAATTATTTTGTTAGATTATATTATCAGTGTTTTTATTTTATGTTACATAATTATATTTCTTTGTTAATTATGCTAATATTTGAGTACTTCTTTGGTTATACTTAATAGTTTTAAAAGGAGAGATATTTTTTATAAATGATTTGATTATTAGCTTCCTTAATCCATTGATTAGTAATTCTATTTATAGTTAATAAATGATTTGATTTATATATTTTAAATCATGAAAAAAATGTATATTAATTGTATATTTTTTAAGTATTCATAATATTTTTCTTAAATATAATTTCTTTTTATTTTTGTGAAAGTTGAGAAGAATACTAATTTTTTTTATTTATTTTTTTCTTTCATATATTCTTGTTTAAAATATTTTTTATTAATTTTAAATTCTTTTGAAATTGAAAAATCGAAAATTTCAATTTTGATATTAAATCAATTTGATATTATAAAATTAATATATACTAATTTAATTTTAAAATAAAAAATACAAAATATATTTAAAAAAACTTATAAAAATTAATTTGTACTCAGTTATTGATTTGTTAAAATATTATAAAATTTAAAATTTAAATTAAAAAGAAATTAATAAAAGAAATTATATATATATAAAAAAAAAGAAGTAAGACCATATATATATATATGTATGTGGAGCTTTTAAAATATGCACGAAACCGGCAGCGCCGTCCAAACCCTCGTTACCGGGTTTTGGTATAAAAGTTAAAAATAAACACTTGTTTCCGTCGAATCTGCTTTAGCTATTGCTAACAAGAAGTAGCAAAAAGCAGAAATCAAGACTTGAAAATCGAATTATCGCGTCTGATTATCTCTGTATACGGAATCTCGTGGGTGAGGATGCAAGGGCCAGGCTCCAATGGTTTGGCCCAGCTTCAGGCAACCATGCATGCCGTCGAGCTCGCCTGCACTTCTATTCAGGTGTCCCCAATCTCTCTCTCACCCTCGTATTCGCTGTTTGGTTACTCAGAAAAACGAAACGAAAGTGAATAAGGGGGGGAAAAAAAAAAAAATTAAAGAATGAGAAAAGAAGTGAAAAATCCTTTCTAGACGTTCACCTTGTGGGTAGGAAACCCACGGCCACGTCGTCGACACCGTTCATTCCATGGGATTGATTAAAGCGATCTTTGGATGTCAAGATCACCTCAACCTATCTCAAACCAATTATTAATAGAACTATTGCTTTTTCATATTTTTATAAACATTTAAACTCATCTAAGCCTTCTTCATACATTCACTCACATATATCAACTTATTTACATTCAAATACATCTCAATAAAATTCACAAAACACTACCATTCACAGGTCAATTCGAATCATCTGAAATTCCCTCAACATCTAAACGCAGCCTGCAGCAATTATAACCTTGATGCATGTTTCACTTTATTTGATTACTTTATCTTCACATGTACATTATAGAATTGGAAGTTGGAGGCAATTTGGCCGTTATACCGCTTCTGGGAATTCTCATTTTGATTTCTACACTTACACACATATGAGGATATTATGCTCTGAGGATCTATGCATGCATTTGGGAACTGGTAGTGATGCAATCACGTGCGACTACACATTTCTAATGCGTATTGTTACCTTTTACGCAGATGCATATCAATCCGGCAGCAGCTGAGGCAACACTATTGTCTCTACGATCGACTCCACAGCCATATCAGGCATGCCAATTTATTCTTGGTAAGTCAATGTTTGAAATATTTAATGTATGCTACATTTCTTTCCTCAATAAATCACAGCTATATAAGGTTCTGCTTCTGATGCTTTTAAGTTATCACTATGTGAACATAAGCCACAACATCTGCATCTGCAAATGGGTTCTAGCGTTGTTACACTTAATGCAGCCTATCATGGTAAAAAAAACCTTTAAATTGAATGAAAGGCCTCCATGCTTCCATTACTTTAAAAAGTGCTCTGAACTTGATTGTGTGCAACATATAATTGTTTTTGAAGATTTTGTAAGTTACACACTTGTTACCTACTTTTGAACAGGAAGTAAGAACTTAATTATTAAGAAAAGTATGCATAGCCAAGTACATGGGACATATACAAGAGCAACACCGATACATGATTGTCTAAAGATACAAAGAAATCATGCCATTAATATCTATTAAAATCGATCAATGCAATAAGGTATCGATAAAAAACATTCTAAGCTCGTCCGTTGTTTGCTAATGATCCTCCAAAGTCTGTCCATTCCTCTCCATCCACATGCACCACCATAAATAGATCGGCACCATCTTCTACTTAGCTGCTATATGAGAGTTACATTGGATGCCTCTCCAACTTGCCAGTAAATCAGCCTTCCTTTGTGGCATCGCCCAATGTAGCCCCACTCTGGCTAAGATATCATTCCATAAGCTCATAGCTTCATGACAGTGCAATAATAAGTGGTACATGGACTCCCCACATTTCTTGCACATTTAGCACCAATTCCACACAATGATTTGGTGTTTCCTTAGATTATCTAAGGTGAGGATCTTCCCTAATGAAGCTGTCCACACAAAGAAAGAAGTTTTCTAAGGGGCCTTAGCGTTCCATATGTTATTCCATGGGCTTGGATTTCAATGTTGTGTCATAAGGAACTTGTAGAATGAACAAACACTGAATCTCCTCTTCTTGCATGGTTGCCAATGGATATTTTCATCTCCCCCATTCACTCTACTAGTATACACAAGATTGAATAAATATGTAAATGTTTCAATTTCCCAATCTTGTGCAACTCTTAAGGAAAATGGAATTCTATTGAGGGGAGCCACATGTGATGCAACTATGTGAGGCCAAATTTATATGAAAAAAAATCATAATAATAATAAAAAAGAAATCTGGGTACAGAGTCTACGTTGGTTGCGCCCTCCAGATGACCACCTCAGTCCATGCATGCTTCATAGATGCTTACGTGAGCTCGAGGGCGAGTTCTTTTCAACCTGGAGAGATTGATGTTGGAGGATCTAGAGCCAATGATGAGTATTCCTAGGATTTGAATGAGAGGTGGTAGATTTGGGCAAGAAGTGGCAGATTTGGAAAGGAATGGCTTATCCCTAGGTTGGGCGAGGAGACTTATCCCTCGGTTGGGCGAGGAGACTTATCCCTCCTGGTCAACGTGGACAAGATCCGAATGAGGAAGTCCCTCCCCGCGATCGTAACGTACAGAATGTGATAATTGTAGATTTGCAGAGGCAAATAGCAGAATTATCCTAAGGTGGAGCGTTAGACTTATGATCAAGAGTCTGAATCCAGTTTTGAGAACCCATATCACGATCGTGCTCCTTCACGAGAGTACTGTGGTAGGGAGGAACAAGGTGGAGATCTAGGCTTCAGAGTGGATCTATCGGAATTTTCTAATACTTTGCAGGCGGAGGACTTAATCGATTGGTTGCATGAAGTGGACTGTATTTTTGAATACAAGGATGTCCTGGATTGTATGAAGGTGAAACTAGTCTTCATCAAATTGAAGGGCCAAGCATCTGCCTGGTGGGAGCAGTTGAAGCGGTCTCAGAAGCGACAAGGTAAAGCCAAGATTGGCGACTGGTATAAGATGAAGAACAAGAGGAAGGGTCACTTTTTCCCTTCGGATATACTCATATCTTGTCAACGACTTCACATGTTGAGGCAAGGAATGAAATCCATTGATGGTTACACGGAGGAGGAACGACACGAAGACCTAGGCTTCAGAGTTGACATACTATAATCTCTTAGTACTCTATAGACTAAAGATTTTGTTGATGTGTTGCTCGAGGTTCAGTGGGATTACTACTTTGAGGAAGATAACTTTGAAGAGGAATATTCTTCCATAGGATGGAACCCTACACCGATTTACGATACCTATCCCAGTGAAGATGAAGCCGTAGAAGAGATAAATGTTTTTTTCCTGAAAATATAGAAAATTCTGAAGAGGAAAATGGTTGTGATAGTTTGAAGATTGAAGACGAAACAACTTTTGAGTCAATTACTTATGTTGATTTTCTGGAAATTGAGGAGTTTTTTTTCAAGTTCTCTGAGGAAGAATATTGTTTTTGGATTTGGAATGGGGATGGAGACTTGATTTTAGACTATGAGATGCTCAATACTAATTTATTTTGAGCTGATCAAATTTATGTTAGTTTTGTTGTGATCGTTAGGACAGGAATCCAAAACAAGAGAAAGATGGGTTTAACTGGACATCCAAAGATTGAGGCAAGAAGATTTAGAATTCGAGGATGAATTCTCTTCAAACTGATGAGAATGATGTAAGTATGAGAGTCCAAATTTATATGAAAAAAAATCATTATAAAAAAAAGAAATCTAGGTACAGAGTCTACGTTGGTTGCGCCTTCTAGACGACCATTCAGTCCACTTATGCTTCATAGATGCTTACTTGAAATTGAGGGCGATTTCTTTCCAACTCGGAGAGACTGATGCAGGAGGATCCAGGTCCAATAACGAGCATTCCTAGGATTTGGGCTAGAGGTGGTAGATTTGGGTGAAAAGCAGCAGATTTGGGCGAGGAACGACTTATCCCTCGGTTGGACAAGGAGACTTATTTCTCTATGACCCCAATTCGGAAAGCTCTCTTCGGCGCTCACGTTGTGGTTATCATACTTTACATGGTGGGCCCCTATCGACCCCAAAATCAACTATTTTTAGCTCCGAATTGTCAATTTTAGTTAACTCTTTCATTTTTGGTTAATTTTCTTTTATTGTAATGTTTATCTTTAGTAACGATTTTATTTCGGATTCTTAAGCTAAATTTTAACCATAGTTATGTTATTCTATAATCTATTATTTGGTCTTAATTACAATTTTGCCATTTTTCGTTAGCAATTTAAGCTTGGCTTGTGGGCTTCAGATAATGATTGATTTTTATCGTAAAACCCTAATCTCAGAGTTTGTCTCTGTTTGCGAATTTTCTCAATCTCAATCTCTAACTTCTGTTGTTTAACTAGTCGTCAGAATAATCTCCTATTTTGGTCCCGGCGTCAACATGTTCTCAAATTTGAAGTATCTTTTACCTCCATGGATACCTCCACAATCAATGATAATAGGAAAGTGATCCGAGCATAACCTTGGAAGTCATTTATGGATTAGATCCGGAAAATGTGATCCCTAATCATGTGAGAAGCTGTTTCGTGAATCCCATGGGTAGTATCTTAAACACGAAAAATCTCGTTGTTAAGCATCAGGAACCATCATTAGTGAGAGAGGTGTATTGAGAAAAAGAACGTAGGGTGTACACTTGTTACTTAGTTGGTTAAAATTGGAAGAGTTTTGTTGGATCATTTGAAAGGACCAAAACTCTATCCATTTATGGAAAACACATCAATGCATTTTTGGATAAGTAATAATTCTTTATTAAAAAGTGAAAAAAGATGCAACCAAGTACATAGGAAGAAATTATCTCAATGTTGATGAAAATTTGATAATAATCAGTATTGGTATTACAAGAGAAGGAATTTCTTGATGCTTATGTATAAGCATTATATTTCATTTTGTTCTCACTAGGTTTGGCTGCTTTTGTCTCATATGATCTATAGATTGTGTTGTCATGGATGTGGAACTGTTTGTGGCATCTCTTATATGGAAACCCTTTCTTAGTTTCGTCTTGTTTTCTATGACTCTATATTCGAAAAAAAAAAAAGTAAGTTGAAATATGATTATATATCAAAACACATGCTTTGTTTACAATATAATCAACAGCGGTGGAATGATTATGTTGTTATTTTGCAGTTATACATTCTATGATTATTTTCTATCTTCCAAACTATTACTTTTGCCTGAAATTTGAAATCTTTATGTCTATGATATGAATTGTTGTCATTACCTTCCCTTATGTCGTTCTTTGACCTCGAATGGTTTAAATGGTTAGTTGTAATGGAACTCTTTAAAGAATACATTATGGAATAGAGATTATTGGGAATCATTTGTTCTTCAGGCTGTGGGGATTGGATATGGTTGTCACTCTCTTGGTTTCTTTTTTGAGTGATTGTGGAAAGCTTATGACAGAAGAAGATGCTTTGCAATGCTTTTTCTGACAAATCTGCAGAGAGAAAATTTGGAGTGTTATAGGGAAGGAATGAGCGTTTAATTGATATCATAGATTCGTAATGACATCTTTGACGAAGTTGTGATTACCATTAGAACAACAGGAGGAAAGACAATTGTAATCTAATTGTAGAAGGCTTACCTCAGGCTCATTTATCCCTTATTCCCTATCCTTCCCCCTCACTCACGTGCACGCACAAGGGAAAAAAACAACAAAGAATAACTAAAATGCGGGATTACCTAAGTGGTTGGCATTAGTCCCATGTTTGACTTCAAACAGTGGGATGTTCCAGTGGGCGCTGTCACTAAATTCAGTGTTTTCCCATTAACTATGGATTATTTGATTCAAAAGAGAGAGAATTGTTGGTGTACCCTAATTCAACAGTGATTTGATGAACATGCAATACCTCTGTTCACAGACTCAACTTGTATTTCCTGCTGATCGTGGTTTTACCTTTCCAGAGAATTCTCAGGTGCCAATTGCCAGGTTTCAAGCTGCTGCAGCAATTCGTGATGCAGCGATAAGGGAATGGGGTTTCCTCATAGCTGATGACAAGAGAAGCTTGATTAGGTTGTCTTATATGCTGTTACTTTTATCATCCTTGTAGCCTTCAATTGTATCACTATGTGACTTCCTATTAATGTATGGATTTCTTATCCTATTATAAAAGTTCATAAACAACATTTTAATTGATCATCCACTGAAAAAAAAATATTTTTCTTGTAGTTTTTGCCTTTGCTTTGTTATGCAACATGCTAGCTCACCTGAGGGCTATGTCCTGGCAAAGGTTTCTTCTGTGGCTGCTCAATTGATGAAAAGGGGCTGGTAAGTTGTACATAGTTGTTTCTCTCTCTAAAATTTCTCTCTCCGTACAAATGCATATTTTTTGCTTTTCTTTTTCACTTTCTGCCGCCGGGGATGGTTTTTAGTTGATTTTAACGTCTTCGGGAGGCAGGATGGGATTCAGGAGGGAGTTTGTGATTGACACTAAGCTTTTTTCAGTTGTGAGAGAGGGTGGCTTGATTCGCATTACTGAGAGAGGAAGGAGGTTTAAACAAGAATTATTGCTTGGACTGGGGACTGCACAATGGCTAGGTGGAGCTCTGGAGGGCTGTGTGACAGATAAAAGAGAAGATTTCTTTTCATCTAAGAGGGAGGGTCACCGGAGTTTTATCATTCAAAGGTCCTCAAATAGTCTTGGTCGTTTCGTTAAGGTGGCGGTGTATGGTGATGGGGGACGAAACTGTTGCATTATTATCCCTGAAGAGGAAGCTAGTAATGGCTGGAGTAAATTGCGAGAGGCACTGAGGGAGAGTTTGCAGATGGTGAAAAACGGCCATGGCAAACCTGGTGAAGCTTTGAAGAGAGGGGGTGATAAGGTAAATTCTTACAGAGAAGCTTTACTGAAGGAGGGGATGCATGCGGGGTTAACTGGTGCAAGAATGGGTATTGTGCATGGAGCCCCTAGAGATCAGTCTAGGGAGACAGAGAGTGGCAGAGACGTGAAGGAGTTTTTGTCTTTGGTACGTGATATGCAGGAACAGTTGAGGATGGTGCAGGAGGAGGTGTCCTTGGTGAGGAAGCTGGTCGAGGCTTTTAAGGAAGGTGTGGAAACGGTGAGTTTTAGGGGTAGTAACTTAAGGAGGGCAGGAGGGGGATCAGGCTGGAATGAGGGATTGGGCTGGGCTGGTCGTGGGCCAAAGCCCATGGATCATAGGAGTGCCAGAAGTTATATGGGGAAGGGCTGGAATGGGTCTCAGTTGGGCCGGCCCTGGGTTGGGCCCGGGCCCCAGTTGAAGACCTCGGCCTGGCAAGAATGGGCACGGGTCATGGGTCAGGAGGTGGTCTTCTACCAGAAACATCGTTGCGATGGCAACAGAATCGGCCGGCCGACCAATAGACGACGCCGACGACGCCGTTTGACCAACAGTTGATACCAGAAGCCGCATCCACCAAAAACCCCATTGATACGATGAGCAACCAGCAACAGAATACTGTGCAGAGTGTCGAGACGATGCTGATGGTGGTTCCTTCTCCACCCCGACGGCATCAGAACATGCCTTAGATCATCAAATGGCGACGAAAAGTTGGGAAGATTTTTCGAAGCTTCAAACCACGCCGTTAGAGCCTCTGGTCATTCTCCCTTCATCACCGAGTGGCTGTTCTCCTAGGGGGTCTGTGCAAAACCGGCCGACAGGGCATGGGGAGGAAGGTGGAGGTCTGGCGAGACCCTTAGGGGTGAACTGTGATATCGTAATGGTGGAACATAGTGAAGGAGGAGAAGAGGATTCGGCCAGTGATCTCTTTCTATCCGATGAAGAGAGTTCTCTAAGGCTCTTACAGGGGATTAATGAGCATGAAAGGGAAGTGGGTTTAGAGATTGGAGAAGTGAACTTGGAGGGGCAGATGGAATTTAGGATACAAAATCCAATTTCTCTTAACTGTATGTACCCAGATTCATCTAGTGTTTCAGATTGGGTGTTCCAAATAGTGAATGATATAAAGGATATGGTGGGACTAAAGTGTGAAGGTTATGAAGTGCAATTCATGGCATTACTCACCGCCATTGAAGTGGGTTATCGACAACAAAGGAAAACAGGGTCCAAGAAACAGCGGGAACTCAATAGGCTAACATGGTCCATGAATGTTGAAGGTAGCTCAAGTAGGGAGAGGTCAAAAGGGAAGGGGCTGGCTTACTCCAATAAATGAAACCAAAAATTCTCTTGTGGAATGTTCGGGTTCTAAATGATGCTGGTAAGCGGCTTCAAGTAAGAAACTTACTGCGTGGTTGGAAGCCGGACATTGTTTGCTTACAGGAAACGAAATTGTAAATAGTCAATACAAAAATAATACGAAGTATATGGGGCTGTGTTCATGTCGATTGGGTGTATTTGGCAGCTAAGGGAGCCTTGGGAGGAGTGTTGGTGATGTGGGACCAACGGGTGGTGGAGAAATTGGAGGAGGCAGTGGGGTTGTTCTCAGTGGCATGTTCTTTTAGGAGTGTGATCGATGGGTTTATGTGGGCCTTTGTAGGTTTTTATGGACCTAACGCAGATAGTGACCAAAGACTTCTATGGGGTGAACTAGCTGGTTTACACAGCTGGTGGGATCTTCCTTGGTGCATAGGCGGTGATTTCAATGTAACAAGATCCTCAAGCGAGTGTTTTGGAAATAGAAGAATGCGTCCAGCAATGTCAGATTTCTCGGAATGCATTTTTGAGTTGAACCTAGTGGGGGGCATATACACATGGGCTAATAATCAGACATGGTCTAGATTAGATAGATTTCTAATCTCCTCGGAATGGGAAATTCACTATCCAGAGGTGTGGCTGAAGAGATTGCCTTAGTTGTGCTCGGATCATTGGCCCATCATGCTGGACGGTGGGGGGATTCAAAGAAGGCGGCAACATTTTAAGTTCGAAAACATGTGGTTGCAAACTGAAGGCTTTGTGGAGAGGGTCGGACAATGGGTCTTCATACCAGATTCAGGGTACTCCTAGTTTTATTTTTGCTGGAAAGATAAAGGCTTTAAAAAGATCTAAAGTTTTGGAACAAGCAATCCTTTGGTAATATCAGGGAACTCAAGAAAATAAAGCAGTGGGAGATACAAGAGCTAGAAAGGGTTCAAGAGTTAAGGCCTTTGAATCAGGAGGAACAAGCCCAAAAGTTAGCTTTGGTTGTAGAGCTCGAGAGGATCATCCTAATGGAAGAGATCTTGTGGAGGCAGAAGTCTAGAGCTTTATGGCTGAAGGAAGGTGACCGTAGCACTAAGTTCTTCCACAGGGTTGCCAATTCTCATAGGCGATCCAACAACATCGAGATGCTGAAGATTGATGGGTCAGAGTGCAGGGATGTGTAAGTGATTAACAACACGTGGTTAGTTTTTATGAACAGCTTCTTACTGAGCAGGTGGGGTGGAGGCCTAAGCTAGAGGGGTTGGCTTTTGAGTCCATTGGACCTTTGGACTCTAATCGTTTGGAGAGGCCGTTTGAAGAGGCAGAGGTGCTAGAAGTGCTAAAGAAAATGGCGAAAGACAAGGCTCCGGGTCCAGATGGGTACTCTATGGGTTTTTTCCAAACTTGTTGGGAGATCCTAAGGGAGGACTTAATGGAGGTGTTGCAGGAGTTTTATTCATTTGGAAAGATTGAGAAAAGCTTAAACGCCACTTTTATAGCCTTAATACCAAAAAGGACGGGAGCGGAGGATATACAAGAGTTTCGCCCCATTAGCCTAATCAATGGGGTCTATAAGATTTTATCCAAGGTACTGGCAAATCGTCTTAGTCAGATCGTTGGAAAGATTATTTCAAAGCCTCAAAATGCATTTGTAAAGGACAGACAGATCCTAGATGCAGTGCTCATCGCCAATGAATGCTTGGACAGTAGATTAAAAGCGGGTCATCCAGGGATTATATGTAAGCTAGACATGGAGAAGGCGTATGATCATGTTAATTGGGACTTTCTAATTGACATTTTGGGGAAGTGTGGTTTTGGGGAGAGATGGCGTTCTTGGATCCGATGGTGCATTTCTACGGTGAAATTCTCAATCTTAATAAATGGAAGCACTACTGGTTTTTTTAATAGCACACGAGGACTAAGACAGGGAGATCCATTGTCCCCATTACTCTTTGTCATTGTAATGGAGGCTTTGAGCAGAATGATCTCAGTCCTGGTTGCAAATGGGCATATGACTGGTTACTTGATTGGAACCCCAGGAGGGGGTAGTATTAACATTTCTCATTTGTTGTTTGCAGATGACACCCTAATTTTTTGTGAGGCGAACCAACTCCAAGTTAGAGTACTGAAGGCACTCCTACTTTGCTTTGAGGTAGTTTCAGGCTTGAAAGTGAATTTGGACAAATCAGAGATGGTGCCTATTGGTGGTGTTCAGCGTCTAAGACACTTGGCGAATACTTTGGGGTGTAAGACTGCTACACTCCGCATGACGTATCTAAGCCTTCCTTTGGGGGCCCCCTCGAGAGCAGTTGCGTTATGGGATACAGTGATTGAGAGAGTAGAGCGATGTTTAGCAGGTTGGAAGAGAATGTACTTATCAAAAGGGGGTCGGGTTACGCTAATAAAGAGTACTTGATCTAACCTTCCAACATATTTTCTATCCCTATTCTTTATTCCAGCAAGGGTGGCACTTTGAATTGAGAAACTACAACGGGACTTCTTGTGGGGCGGAATAGGAGAGGAGTTCAATTTTCATCTAGTCAGGTGGGAATAGGATTGTAAGCCCATCTCGAGTGGGGGGTTGGGCATTATAAAACTGAGAATCTTTAATCAGGCTCTACTTGGAAAGTGGTTATGGAGATACCATAGAGAACCAGAAGCTCTCTGGAAGTTGGTGATTGAAAGAAAGTATGGAGAATTATGGGGTGGTTGGTGTTCTAAGGAAGTGCGAGGGGCTCATGGTGTGAGATTGTGGAAACATATTAGACAGGGATGGGAGGTTTTCTCTCACTATACGAGGCTTTGTTTAGGAGAGGGAAACATGATCAAATTCTGGTATGACACCTGGTGTGGTAATTGTGCGTTTAAGGATTTATTCTCGACATTATTTTTGGTTGCAAGCGACAAAGAGAAATCAGTGGTGGAAGTCATGGTGGTAATGGGGGAGTAAATCCAGTGGAATATCAGTTTTAGCAGGGCTGCTCAAGATTGGGAAATGGACATTTTTGAAGCCTTTTTCAGCCTCTTGTACTCAACCAAACCAAGTACTCAGCTTCTGGATTCGTTGTGGTGGGCATCGTCGGGAAAGGTATGTTTTCAGTTCGTGTTTTCTACAAGGCTCTAACACAAGGGCAACCCTCTCAGTTTCCTTGGAAAAAGCTTTGGAAACACAAGGCGCCTCTCAAAGCGGTTTTCTTTGTGTGGTCCGCTTCTTTGGGCAAGATCCTCACAACGGATAATTTGAGAAAACGAAGAGTGATCATCGTAGATTGGTGTTGTATGTGCAAGAAGGGGGGAGAATCTGTTGACCATCTTTTATTACATTGTGAGGTAGCTCGAGGGTTATGGAAAGAGGTTTTCTGTAGACTAGACTTGGGTTGGGTTATGCCGGAATCAGTTGTGGTGGTTCTTGCTAGCTGGATAGGTCTGAGGGCAACAACCAGATTAAGGCAATTTGGAAGATGATCCCGATATGCATTATGTGGTGTGTGTGGCAAGAGCGCAATGATCGGACGTTCGAGGATAAAGAGAGATCAATGGAGGAGCTGAAAGTCTTCTTTTTTAGAATTCTCTGTACTTGGGCTATTGCTGTTAGTTTTAATGGCCAGAATTTACATGAGTTTCTTATTTCTTTTGATCCTACGTAGTGTAGGACATTCTTTGTACTGAACGTGGCATTTTGCCTATTCTTTTGAATATATCTTCTTACTTTTCTCAAAAAAAAAAAGTTGTACATAATCTTTATGTAAACTCCTAGTAGAATGTGTAAAAGAAGGGTATGGCATTTATTATTTTATTTTTATTTTTATCTAGGAGGCACATTTATGTAACCCTTGTTGGCAGTAGCACTATCTTTTTTTTAGATCCTTTTCACCTATTACATGAGCGTAGATCATGTCTCTATGTTAAATATGTGACATGAGTGACCAACCTTTATGAAACGCTCTGTGTGTATGCTCCCTTTTTTTGATGGAAACAAGTGTGAATGGGTCATGTTTCTCCCATCCAAGTGGATTACTAGCAATTTTGTGAGTCAGATTGCACTCTGTATTTGGTCTGATGAAATGGTTTGTATGGTTTATTCTGTTATATATATTTGATAATTTCAACCCATGTTGCCTTTTTGTGTTTTAGTAAACTTGAATTAACATTGAACTTGTGATTGCTTAGATGAGAAATTTTTTAGACTTAGTACCTAACGTTGGACTTGGTCTTAATACTCTCCGTACGAGTGTGAAAAAACTTTATACGTTAGTTTCATCGTCGAAGATGGTTTCTTAGTGATCTATACGTCGACGGTACTTCGTGATGAGTTTTATTAAAGAGTTTGTGATTGAAACTAAGTTATTTTTTGTAAAAAGAGAGGGTGGCTTGATCCATATCTCTAAGAGAGGAAGGAGGTTCAAACAGGAGCTACTACTCGGACTGGGAACTGAGCAATGGCTAGGGGGAGCTTTGGAGGGATGTGCGTCAGATAAAAGGGAAGATTTTTATTTGGCAAAGAGGGAAGGTTACTAGAGTTTCATTGTACAGAGGTCCTCAAACAGTCGGGGCTGTTACGTGAAGGTGGCGGTTTACGGTGATGGGGGACGAAACATTGCCATCTTTATTCCCGAGGAAGAGGGTGGTCGGGGGTGGAGAAAACTGCGTGAGGCGTTGCGGGAAAGCCTTCAGGTGGCAAGCAACAGCCATGGCAAATCTGTAGATGCCCAGAAGAAACCAGGGGGTAAGATGGTGAAGTCCTACAAAGAAGCAGTTACGATGGAAGGAACGTATGAGGCGTTTTCTGGTGTCGGAGAGGGTGTCGTGTCCACAGAGAGAGAGGACGGAAGAGACGTGAGGGAGACGCTGGTTGTTGTACGTGATTTGCAGGTCCAAGTGAGGAAATTATAGGAGGAAGTGTCCTGGGTCAGAAAGGTGGTCGAGGCATATAAGGAAGGGGATGAAACGATGTGTTTAAGGCATAGGGGTTATAAGGGCCAAAATCACTTAAGGTGGGATGGAGGGGTAGTGGGTTGGGCTGGCTATAGGCCAAAGCCCATGGCCCATAGCTATCATACGGGCGGGGTTAGAGTGGGAAGGCCAGCCTTTCGGGCTGGGCCTGGGTCTTATCATAAGAAGAGCCCAGCCCGCTAGGCATGGAAGGAACGGGTTAGGGGCAAGGATTCGGTGCCTGAGTACGAAAGGCACGTACCCGACCCAGAAACCTCGCAGCGACGGCAGCAAAGGCCGTCCGACCAACAGACAGCGCCGATGAAGTTACCGGAAGCAGAAGGCAACAGATCCGGTGCCGGCGATGGTGTCGAAGTTGCTCCGCTCACCCAGTTGTTACCGGCAGACCATGCTCCAGAACCTGTGGTGGTGCTCCCTTCACCTCCGTGTGGTGGTCCACCTACGGCAACTAATCAGAACCTGTCGGCCTTTCAACAGATGCCGGCAAAACTGCCGACGGGAGGGGAAAACGATATAGTGCAGCTGGGGAGTCAGATCTTGCCGACGGGACAAGGGGATTTAGATCCTTTGGTGCTAATATCGGGAGGCTGTCATTCGGAGGAGATGATACAAATCAGAAGGTTTTGTGGATAGGGTTGGATAGTGGTGGTCTTCATACTAGATCCAGGGTACCCCTAGCTTTATTTTTGTTGGAAAACTAAAGGCTCTAAAGCAAGATTTAAAGCTATGGAATTTGCAGTCTTTTGGTAATGTCAGGGAACTCAAGAAAATAAAGCTAAGGGAGATACAAGAACTAGAAAGGGTTCAAGAGTCAGGGCCATTGAATCCGGAGGAAGTAGCCCAAAAGCTAGCATTGGTCGTAGAGCTCGAGAGGCTTATCCTATTAGAAGAGATCTCGTGGAGGCAAAAGTCTAGAGTGCTATGGTTGAAGGAAGGTGATCGTAGCACTAAGTTTTTCCACAGAGTAGCTAACTCCCACAGGAGATCCAACAACATTGAGACGCTGAAGATAGATGGGGCAGAGTGTAGGGATGAGCAGGTGATCAACAATCACGTGGTTCATTTTTTTGAACTTCTTACTGAACAGGAGGGGTGGAGACCAAAGCTAGAGGGTATAGCGTTCGAATCCATTGGTCCAATGGATGTTAGCCGTATGGAGAGGCAGTTTGAAGAAGCAGAGATATTAGAAGTGGTAAGGAAAATGACTAAAGACAAGGCCCCGGGTCCTGATGGTTTCTCTATGGGTTTTTTCCAAACTTGTTGGGAGATTCTAAAGGATGATCTTATGAAAGTGTTCCAGGAGTTTCATTCGTATGGAAAGTTCGAGAAAAGCTTAAATGCAACTTTTCTAGCCTTGATTCCAAAAAGGGTGGGGGCAGAGGATATTAAGGAGTATAGGCCCATTAGCCTAGTCAATGGGGTCTATAAGATTCTATCCAAGGTACTTGCAAACCGACTTAGCGAGGCTGTAGGGAAGATAATTTCTAAGCCCCAAAATGCTTTTGTAAAGGATAGACAAATTTTAGATGCTGTGCTCATCGCTAATGAATGCCTGGACACTAGATTGAAGGCTGGCTTACCAGGGATTATATGCAAGTTAGACATGGAGAAGGCGTATGATCATGTTAATTGAGATTTTCTTATTGACATTCTGGGGAAGTGTGGCTTCGGGGAGAGATGGCGAGCATGTTTCCGTTGGTGCATATCTACGGTAAAATTTTCAGTTCTTATAAATGGAAGCCCTACTGGATTTTTCAACAGTACTCGAGGCCTAAGACAAGGAGATCCGTTGTCTCCATTACTTTTTGTTATTGTGATGGAGGCTTTGAGCAGAATGATCGCAGCATTGGTGGCAAATGGACAGATGACTGGTTATTCGACTGGAACCCCAGGAGGGGGTAGTATTAACATTTCTCATCTGTTGTTTGCAGATGACACCCTAATTTTTTGTGAGGCGAATCAACCCCAGGTTCGAGTACTGAAGGCACTTCTTCTATGCTTTGAGGTAGTTTCAGGTTTGAAAGTGAATCTGGACAAATCAGAGATGGTGCCGGTGGGTGGGGTTCAGCGCTTAAGACAGTTGGCTAATACTCTAGGGTGTAAGATTGCTACTCTTCTCATGACATATCTTGGTCTTCCTTTGGGGGCTCCATCGAGAGCTGTTACGCTCTGGGACACAGTGATTGAGAAAGTCGAGCGACGCTTAGCAGGGTGGAAGAGAATGTACCTTTCTAAAGGGGGCCGGATTACGCTAATAAAGAGTACTCTTTCTAACCTCCCAACCTATTTCCTATCTTTGTTCCCCATTCCAGCAAGGGTAGCACTCCACATTGAGAAATTATAACGTGACTTCCTATGGGGCGGAATAGGGGAGGAGTTCAAATACCATCTTGTCAGGTGGGAGTAGGTTTGTAGACCCATCTCGAGTGGCGGGTTGGGCATTAGAAAGCTAAAAACCTTTAATCAGGCGCTACTTGGCAAGTGGCTATGGAGATATCATAGAGAACCAAATGCTCTTTGGAAGGTGGTGATTGAAAGTAAGTATGGGGGTTTATGGGGTGGGTGGTGCACTAAGGAAGTGCGAGGGGCGTATGGTGTGGGAGTGTGGAAATATATCAGACAAGGATGGGGGGTTTTCTCTCAATACAGTAGGTTTTGTCTAGGAGAAGGAAACGGGATTAAATTTTGGTACGACACTTGTTGTGGTAATTGTGCACTTAAAGATTTATTTCCAACACTATTCGCAGTGGCAAGTGACAAAGATAAATCAGTGGCGGAAATCATGGTGGTAGTGGGGGAGCATATCCAGTGGAACGTCAGTTTCAGCAGGGCGGCACAAGGTTGGGAAATGGACACTTTTGAAGCCTTTTTCAGTCTTTTGTATTCAACTAAACCAAGTAATCAGCTTATAGATTCGTTGTGGTGGATACCATCGGGAAAAGGACTGTTGTCAGTCCGTGCTTTCTACAAGGCCCTAATACAAGGGCAACCCTCTCAGTTCCCGTGGAAAAAGCTTTGGAAACACAAGGCGCCTCTCAAAGCGGCGTTTTTCGTGTGGACCGCTTCTCTGGGTAAGATCCTCATAACGGATAATTTGAGAAAACGGAGGGTGATCATTATAGATTGGTGTTGTATGTGCAGGAAGGGGGGTGAATCCGTGGACCATCTATTATTACATTGTGAGGTAGCTAGAGGGTTATGGGATGAGGTTTTTCGTAGACTCGACTTGGGCTGGGTTATGCCAGATTCAGTAGTGGCGGCTATTGCTAGCTGGATAGGTTTGAGAGGCAATAACCAGATAAAGGCGATTTGGAAGATGATCCCGATATGCATTATGTGGTGCATATGGAAGGAACGCAACGAACGGACTTTCAAGGACAAAGAGAGATCAATGGAGGAGCTGAAAGTTTTCTTTTTTAGAACTCTTTGTACTTGGGCTATTGCTATTAGTTTTAATGGCCAAAGCCTACAGGATTTTCTTACGTCTGTGGATCCTACATAATCTAGGACATTCTTTGTACTGAACGTGGCATTTTGCCTATTCTTTTATTAATATACTTTTTTACTTCTGTCAAAAAAAAAAAAGTGATTGCTTAGATTTAGGGGTTGGTACACTGTTTTAAAATTTGCAGTACTTTTTGGTGTAGGCTTGATTTTACGGCTGTGGAGAAGGAGGCATTTTTTAATCAGGTATTGGTATGCATATGTACATCTGTATTTAAATGTGTGTATCTGCATTTTTTAATAAGACTTGGATCTATAATTCTTATCTACACCTAGGCATTTTCTTCCTTTGTATGTCTATCTTTTCTTGCTGCATATCTGCAGCTCATGCTTTATTCACAATAATGGAAAAGGAAACTAATGTTCTTGATAGGTGAAAGTGTTTTAGAAACATTTACCATCTTCAACCTTTAATTTTGTCCCTTCGTAATTATTTTTATCAGTGTTTTTGTCCCTTTGTTCTTGTAACGTCCCATTCCTCTAGGGTTAAGGATGTTGCTAACTTTAGAAAAGACAGAGGGACCGAAATGCTTCCAACCTTTAAAAAGTTTTTCTTCTTAAAATAAAACAAGAGCAAACTTTATTAAATATTGAAAATTATAAATAAGTTTTTCTGTAAACAATCTTATAATTTTCAACATTTTTTTTTACTTATTAAAAAAATATTGAAAACGATAAGATCGTCTACAGAAGCACTTAATAACAATAGTTAAAGTCTTGTGTTTAACAAAATAACTTATTAATGAATTAAAGCATAATCTAAAATCCATAAATTGTCTTGGCCTCTGCCTTGTCTCCCTGAGCCAAGTTATGTCCTGTAGCTTCATTGTCATATAAATCATCATCTAAGGTTGGGACATCTTTTTTTGATAAGTAAGAAAAATTTATTAATCCTCATAATTAGGCAAAACCCAACTACACAGGTAGTATACAAGAGAAATATACATAATTACATCGTACTAACAAAAAAAGAAGCATACAAGTCATTAAAATTGCCCCCTCTAATACAATGGCCTTAGCCTGAAGTAACAAAGATCGATAAAATAAAACTCTAATAAAACCCCCCCCCCCCCCCCCCCCCCACCCCCCCCCCCAAAAGAAGGTTCTCTATTTTCAAAGCAACATCCATTCCTCTTGTTCCATATACACCACATAAGACATAAAGGCACCATATTCCAAACCTCCGCTACTTGACGATTTCCCCTTACTCCATTCCAACAAGCCAAGAGATCCACCACTCTTTTAGGCATCACACACGCAATATCCAGCCTTGCAAATATATCATCCCAAAGAGCCTTTGCCACATTATGATGGAGAAGGAGGTGGTCTGTTGATTCTCCAATCCTTTTACACATTAAACACCAATCCATTATGAAAATACTGCACTTCCTCAGCTTGTCTATGGTCAGTATTTTTCCATGAGAGGCCAACCAACCAAAAAAAGCAACTTTTAGAGGCACTTTGCTTTTCCAAATACGCTTCGAAGGGAAAATAGTAGAAGATTGGGAAGTCAAAGCATTATAACATGACCTTGCTTGGAAGTTCTTGTTTCCGGGATGAATCCACAACAGTCTGTCCTCTACACCATGCTCCAAAGTCAATGCGTATGGGGTGCTTTATAGGTCAGAAATATTTCCCAGTTCCCAATCTTGTGCTGCTCTTATAGATGGCACATTCCACTGCAGCAGGCCATTTGAAATGTCCAAATGATCAGCAACTGAAGCTTCCTTGTACAAAGCTATTCTGAAAACAGAAGGAAAAGCCTCCTTGAGGGCAGTCATACCGCACCAGCCATCGCACCAAAATCTGACCCTAGTGCCTCAATCCACCTTAAATCTAAAATTGCAAGAAAAGATCCTCCCAGCCCTTCCTAATAAATTTTCAGACACCTACACCATATGAATCACGCACTTCATTAGAAATCTAGCTACCTGAAGTGCTCCCAAATTCAGCATCAACCACGCTCCTCCATAAAGCATCACTTTCTGGATGGTACCTCCAAAGCCATTTCCCGAGTAAGCCTTATTGAAAATGCTCAGCTTTCTTATCCCCCAACCACCACAAGAAAGTGGGGAACAAATCTTATCCAATTTAATCGAATGGAACTTTTTCTATCACCAAGTCCATCCCACAAAAAATCACGATAGATTTTTTCCATTCTATTAGCCACTCCAAGGGCGATTAGGAATAAAGAAAGAAAATACGTGGGGAGATTGGATAACGTACTTTTGATAAGGGTGATTCTACCCCCTTTGGAAAGATACATCCTTTTCCAACCAGCCAATCTAATCTCAACTTTTTCAATAACACCGTCCCATATTGACTTGGATTTATAAGGGGCACCCAATGGAATACCAAGGTACTTCAAAGGCAAAGAAGAGACCTTACAACCCAAGATATCAGCCAAATCTCCAATTGAATTAACCAAGCAACGGTACCAATTCATATTTAGATAAGTTGACCTTGAGGTCGGAAACAGCTTTGAAACAAAGCAAGATGCTCTCAATGATTGCAAGTGGTCGGGATCTGGCTTGCGAAAAATTAAAGTATCGTTGGCGAAGAGAAGATGGGAAACATTGACGCTCCCAAAGGATGAACCGCCCACTGAAAAACCAGACAAGAAAGATCCATTCACTGCTGCCTTCAACATTCTACTCAAAACATCCATAATTAAAACAAAGAGAAAAGGAGATAGAGGATCTCCTTGTCTTAAACCACGAGAGCTGTTGAAAAAACTCTTAGGAGTGCCATTGACCAGCACTGAAAATCTAGTGGTGGTAATACAATGCTTCATCCAATTGCACCACTTTTCCCCAAAACCAAATCTACCAAGAATGTAAAGTAAAAAATCCCAATGAACATGATCAAAGGCCTTCTCCATGTCAAGTTTGCAAAGTATACCTGGGATGCTGGATCTAATTCTACTATTTAAACATTCATTGGCGATAAGGACCGAATTCAGAATTTGTCTCCCCTTAACAAAAGCATTTTGCGGCTTTGAAATAATCTTTTCTATGACTGTGCTCATTAGATTGGCAAGAACCTCTTCCTCTAAAAGTGTCCTTTCTAACCAATCAGCACACAGTTGATCAATCATGTTAAATACCAACCCATCAACCTTAGGCCTCCAAGGGAATCCCTCCTGTAAGCAGGTTATCCAAAAACTGCAGAGTGTGTTCCTCAATATCAGATCTGTTTGTACGGATATTCCCTTCCGAGTGCAGCACCTTAATAGCATTAAATCTTCTATGAGAGTTGGCCATTCTATGAAAAAATCTGGTGCACTTATCTCCTTCCTTTAGCCAAAGGGCCCTTTATTTTTGTCATCAAGAAATCTCTTCCAAAAGAGTAAGTTTTTCCAGATCAGTCATGACTGTAATCTTCCTTGCCTTCTCCACATATGTGAGAATCCCAGCAATCTCCTGCTCATCAAAGTGTGATAGTTCCTTTAAAAAGTCTTCCTCTGATCGTCAATCTTCCCAAATACTTCATCATTCCACAATTTCAGATCTTTCTTCAAAGCTTTAAGCTTTCCAGCCAACACACAACTGGGCGTGCCAGAAAAATCATAAGAGGACCACCACAATCTCACCTTCTCCACAAACCCATCCGCTTTTAACCACAATCTCACCTACTTACACTACCTTCCTGAGCATCATAATTAATAGAGCAAGCAAGTCTCTTAAACTCCCTATCTGTTTTGGTGTAACATCTAGCTAGAAGAGGCTGGTTCGCCTCAATAGCTATGAGAAATGAGTCGAATAGTAAATAGCTAAATAGGGACCTCTAAAACATTTTAAATAAAAATAAGTCGAATACTAAATAAATAATACATCATGCGGTAAAAATACTTACTATAGAATTTCTCTTAAAATCATCATACATAATATAAAATATAAACATTCCTCAATCATTTAATTTAGAATAATTCTATTTAAATGCCTTCACCACACACCATCCACGTGGCATAATTTGATTTGGAAGATAAATTTTAAAATTAGAATCTTACAAAACAAATTATGCCATGTGGATGGCTTGTGGTGTAAAGGCCTTTAAATAGAACTACTCATATGAATCCGTCATAACCGTCATATCTGTCATATTTGTTATCACACAGAATTACTCCTGTGTGCTAGGGTCGGTGATCTCAACAATCATGAGCCCACCCATAGGTCTTGAGTGAGATGGTTGTCATTAGGTGCACTGCTAATGAGCCACTCTTGGTGTTGCCAACTGCCCCGTAACCATTGGTACCATGATTCATCATCATTTATCTTCCATCAATCATCAATAATCAGTCAATCATTCAGTCATTCAATAATAATATCATCATGCAGTCAAATAAATTTACATTTATGTGCTTTCATAATTATAGGTTACATAAAAATGGGCTATCAATGAATAGGCTTTACATATGATAATACTCTAAAAAATTTGACATGAGCATGAGCTTTTCATTTATAACATACATTCATGATTTCACTTTGGAAAGATGTATTCCTGAAAAACATGATCATATATACTCTCATAACCTAGACAACATGGGTGATAATGAATGGTGTGATCACATTACTTACCTTGCAACTTTTTGCAATAATTAATGCATTGATAATCACCTAGTCAATAAATACATAATATCACACCGATTTATAAACCCGTTCACCATCTATTAACAAACTACATTTTTGGCAAGCTGGCATCTCATAATATTAATCCACTTATAAAATAAGGCTAGTATTTATCATAAACCGAGAACTTGTATTCCATCCATAACCATTTTATTCATCAAATCCCTAGCATTTGAACATATCTCCCTCATCATAATTAACCCCAAAATTAGCCATAACTATTATGTGCAACTATTAACCTCAAAAAATAAACATAGCTCATGACCAAAAAGTATAACCCGTATGGACCCATAAAATAGCATGACTACCATACACTAACTTACATCTACACATTTGGGTCCAGAGGCTTAACTAGTTCACTGAGGGAGTGAAAAAGGTACTGAAAGATGAGGAGCTAGGTGGAATCTAAATGAGAGGGAGAGAGAGAGTTACCTTATGAGATATAGGGAGAGTGGCTGAGTTTCTCGGGTCTTCAACTGGGCTGTTGTATTGCGGTCTGGTCTTCATGATGGTGCCGAGAGCTAGAATGGGACTGCCATAAGCTTGTTTGTTTCTTTGTTGCTGGTTCTTGGCACCACGGCAATGAAGTGAGAGAGTAGGGAGAGATAGAACAGAGAAGACCCATCTGATTTCTTATTGCAGAAATGTGCAACTGAACTTTGGTTTTGTGGTGCTGGTATGGTGTGACTGAGAAACAAGAGAAAAGGCTGTGAGAGGAGTTTACAGGTGCAACTGGTTGTGGTTGGACGAGGGCTTTCCTACTCTGTGGTTCAATGAGGGGAAAACAGGGGCTGAGCAGCATTGACTTCATCGGGTTGGTACCGTCTTGAGGAAGAGAGTTCATTTTCAGGACTGGTTTAAGATGGAGTTTGGTGCAATTTGTGACATGCGCAGCTAGGCTTCCATTGGCGAGAGTATCAAACGTGGGAGAGTTGGTCGTGCAAGACAGCTTGCTCTGGTGGAATTTGTTAGTGGTGCACTGGGCATCAGCTGAAACGTGACGTGGGGAAGAGAACAAGGGTAGAGAATATGCTGCTTGAGCTTGTAGAAACCATGGGAACAGAGAGGCGAGGAGTAGTTTTATAGGGAAGCCTTTTGCAGTGAGTAAGGGGAGTTTGGGTTGTAGAAGTCTACAGAGATTTGATCTTAGTGGCTGTGAAAGAAAAGTTTTAGTGTGAGGGGGAGATGGGGCTTGCGTGCATGGGAAGATAAGTCTATGGGGAGTTGAATTTGAGCCACAATGGGAGAGTGGGTAGTAGAGAGGTCTGAGAATAATAGGAGTTTTTGGGAGGGGGAAGTTTGGTTGCATTGGGGGAGGGGTGCCAATTGTGCTCTAGTGGTGAGGGGTTGGAGTTCTAGTGGATGGCTTACATGGCTGGAATCCAGTGGCCCAGTTTGTGGGTGTTAGGAATTCTAGTGCTTAACCATGGATTGGGCCACTTCATAGAATCCTTGTGGACTTTAAACAAATTCTTGGGCGTAACCCACAAACTGGGTTATGCCTAATCCATGTCTGCCGGCGATAAGTTTTTGACCTTATGTCTAAAGGACGAGGTTAATTCTGGCGAGAAGCGCCGGAATTAGCCATATCTGAACGTCGAGGAGAAGATAGCTAAGTTGTTTATCCTTGTCCCTTGGGAAGATTTTGACAACAGACAATATTGTCAGCTTGAAATAGTACACTAGGATTCTAGTTCAATGTTATGCCCAATCCATGGTTACGCCCAATTTGTGGAGGCAACAAGTTTTTGACCTTATGTCTACTCATATGTAGTAGACATGAGGTCAAAAATAGTACACAATCCAATACAACCAGTTGCAAACCAATACACAGTATGCAATATGTATGAAAATTGAAGAAACAAGCTTGAAACCAATTTGAAAAGTAGAAGTCCAATTTGAAAGGTATGAAAATGTGGAAAAACACTTGAAACAGACTTGAATAACCACTTTTCGGCTTGTATTGGATTAGTATCTGAAAGTCTCGCCTGAATATTGGCAATTATTGTGCTTGAACTGTTGAATATCAGTTCCAAACCAACATGAATCCATATGTATAGGATTTGCACCGATACGAATCTGGGATGTACTGGAACTGACTTGAAAAGTAGATTGGATCCTATTTCAAATGAGAATAAGGATGTACTAAAAATTTATAGGAATTACCATATTCCCTTTGTCAAACAAGTTCTATTCCAGAAAGGAATGAATACTTGATCCAAATTGAGAACAAACTCAGCCCAAGACAGGATATTTGAAGCCTGCATCCAAATGGCCTCCTTGAGTTACTTTACTGTCCACAAATGGCACAGCTGGCAGTCTTCAAGAATAGGGTAACTCTGAACAAAACCAGTTCCCATCTCACTGGTGACACTGCCGCACCACCAGCCACCACAGAATGGGATGGTGAGCACAATTGGCCCTTACCAAATAAGAAACGACGACATTAGTGCCGTCACACTACCAACACGATGTGAAGATATTATTGTTTTTTTGGGTTACAAACAAATAGTAATAAAAAGGATAGCAACAAAGGTATTGAGAAGCTCATAATCCTGCTTTGATGCCATGTCAAAGTTATGTTTAGAAAGAGACATGGAAGAAGGAAGAGCGAGCGAAAATGACGGCTTCAAGTTATCCCACTTTCATACTGTTCCAATATATATACTAAAGCTTTGTTTGATGGTTGTACCCTCATGGGGTATGCTTTTTTTTTTTGATAAGTAATAAAAGGTTTTATTCCCAAGAAATAGGCATAAGCCCAAGTACATAGGAAGTATATCAAGGAAATACCTGCTACTTCCAAGAACAAAAGGAAAACTAAAACAGAAACTGGAAAATATTTTCCTTTACAAAAACTTTAGCCCACATCTCAAAGTACTAAAGAAGAAATCCTTAAGTTCTTCCAATGATCGTTCTTTGTCTTCGAAGCATCTCCTGTTCCTTTCAAGCCATAGACACCACATGAGACAAGAGGGAATCATCTTCCAAACATTAACAGCATACTTAATACAATTATGCTCTCTAACAATAATATCCTTTCATGATAAATTTCGAAGCTTGTTTGTAGAGGTCTGTTACTACCATAGACCTTCACTTACTGCTGCATATCCATGTTTATGCCACAAGTTGCCACCAATAATGTTTTCCTTTCGTAGCCAATTAACAAAACTATTAGCAGTTATGAGCATGGTTCTTGGTCTGTAAAAGTATTAAATGAATATTTTTTTAGGTTTGTGTGAAGAATTGCCTCCACTGAGGCTCCTCTCTATTAAGTTAGTTACTCCATGATGAGCTAACAAATTTCCTCTTTTTTTTTTTTTTTCCTTCTCTTTTAGTTTGTTATTTTGTTTCAAATTATAGATTTCATTTTAGCTATAATCTGGAAGTGACATCTCTGCAGCATCTGGACTTGAAGTTCTTATGGGTTGGATGGGCTATTTTACCTTCATTTCTCTTTTCTCATTATGCCTAAAATTTTAAACAACACAGGTAAACCAGGCAATTCTTGGCATTCATGGGATAGACGTGCAGTTCATTGGAGTCAATTTTCTGGAATCTTTGGTACATGTTACTTTCAAAGTTTATCATAATTTTATATGGAAAGCAGTTTCTGATGGGTTTTTGATTCAGGCATGTTACTGGACTTAGGACTGAATATGTTTCTTTTCAGGTATCTGAATTTTCCCCGTCTACTTCAAGTGCCATGGGCCTTCCTAGGGAGTTTCATGAGCAATGCTGGAGGTCATTAGAGATAGATTTTTTAAAGGTTCTTTCAATTTTGGTTTGCATTTTTTTCCTTTCAATTTTTATTTTATTTTATTTTTATTTATTTTTATTTTTTTAT
Organism: Carya illinoinensis; assembly: GCF_018687715.1. Classification (NCBI taxonomy): domain Eukaryota; kingdom Viridiplantae; phylum Streptophyta; class Magnoliopsida; order Fagales; family Juglandaceae; genus Carya; species Carya illinoinensis. The sequence goes on along the minus strand of NC_056759.1, from coordinate 23,181,195 downwards.
TTTTATGGTAAAGCACATGGTATTGTTTCTCTGTAACTGGAATTTTCCTACCAAAATGAGCTGATGTTTATAATGGACGTACTATTATGGTTGTGAATTTTTTCTTCTGACATTCGTCATTGTTGCTTTGGTATGATATAAATGATAGACGTTCTACACCTGGGCTCGAAATGCTGCTATAAGTGTCACAAATAGGATAATTGAATCCAACTCTGAAGTACCGGAGGTTAAAGTTTGTAATGCTGCATTGCGCCTCATGCTTCAGATCCTGAACTGGGATTTTCGGTACAACAGCAACAGCACGAAATCCAGTATAAATGTTTTCTCTGCTGTAGCTAGGCATGATACTGATTCACCTAGGGGATCTGAGTGTACCTTAGTGCAGGTAGTGGGCTCTCTCTCTCTCTCTCCCCCCCTCCCCCCCCCCCCAAAAAAAAAAAAAAACAAAATGCATGTGAATGCACTTATACGAGATAGAAGATTGTGGTCGTGTCATTGTAATAGATAGCAAAGTATTTCTGTTTACAAATTTCCTTGAATATGCTTTTCCCAAAAACGAAAAACGAGAGAATACTTAAAAGATGCCAATCTTAACAAGATAATAGTCCAGTCCACACCAATGCTTTATAGACAGCATTGATGGTATATAAAGTGTTATCTATAATCTTCAATTTATGGCATATGCAAACTTTTGTTAAATGGCATGACCAGAGTTTTGAACTCCTTATGTTCTAGTCGTTTTCATTTTCTGGGTTCTTTTTTGTGCTGCTTGTAGCCTGGTCCTGCTTGGCGTGATGTTTTGATTTCAAGTGGCCATATAGGGTGGCTCCTGAGCTTATATGCAGCACTTAGACAGAAGTTTTCGTGTGAAGGTTACTGGATTGACTGCCCCATTGCAGTCTCTGCTCGTAAATTAATTTTGCAATTCTGCTCATTGACAGGAACCATTTTTCTTTCTGGTACAACATTCTCTCCCACTCATGTATTTCTTGTTGTTAGGACTAAGATCTTTTAGTTGACAACCAATGCCCTTATTTAAATAAGATAAGTTCAACTGGCTGAATATTTCAAAACCCTAATTTTGTAAATTCACATCTTATAAAAAAGAAAAACTATTAATTCATACTTGAGGTACTTTTGGGATGTTTGAAGTAGGAACTTTCAAATTTCAAAGGGTTAAATATATTTTTCACCCTGAACTCCAAAAAGTGACACCACTTGTTAATATTTGATGGTAAAAGTGTGTCACATTTGATAAACCTGCTTGAAATGGTTGCTAATGCCATGCATCTTGAGAAGTGAAAGGAATAAATGTTAGAAGTTGAATAACAAAACTTGTGATGGTGTTGAATTTCTGAGTATAATCTTAAGCCAGTTTGGGTCAGTAATGATTGGGATGAGCTGAGTATAATTTGTGATGTGCCATTTAATGATGCATCAGGGTGCAACCTAGTGGTGAAAGTGCGGACTTGAGATGAGCTGTAAACTGACAACCTGGGTTCGATTCCATACTAGGAGTTCCCTTCAATTACCTGGTACATAGTTCTAGTGGGTGGGGTTGTGTATATGGTATTCATTTCTCAGGGTTTGTTCTGGATTCATTAAAAAGGCCATTTAATAACCCCAAGGGGTTGGCCCAAGTGGTGAAGGCCTTGGTCTTGGGATATCATTCAGCTTAAGGTCCAAGGTTCAATACCTCATGGGTGCAAACAATCATTTAGAGCCACACCCCCTGGTGAAAAGCCAGTGATTTAAACAGTTCTGTGCAGGAAAACTCCCGAGGGTGCGGTGCACGGGATTGGGGTTTACTCAAAAAGGCCATTTAATGATTGGATGACTACCTGAGCATAATCCTGCTTTAAAAAAAGGAAAAACAACTATCTGTCACATTTTTGGATTGTAACTACCAGGAGATGTTCAAATAAGCTTGCTTCAACATTCTATTTAAAATTAGATTTTTTGCTGAAATTTTTACTTGAATATACATTCAAAAGTTAATTGACTATGTAATCTCATTAATGGAAGTTTATATCACGTTCAAATGATACGTTTTGCTTTAAGTTTCATCCAGTAACAATTCTGCAATATAAAATAAATGATTCAGTGAATAAATGGTTTGGTGATGTAGATAATGGGAAAATGCATGAACATCATTTGCTGCAGCTGCTCTCAGGGATGATAGATTGGATTGATCCTCCTGATACAGTTTCAAAATCGATTGAATGTGGAAAAAGTGAAAGGTCATATCCTTGTAAATCATCTCAATTGTCATCCATATATATGTATATGTAAATACAACCCCAATGACTCATTTTCATTCTGGTTATGTTCAGTGAGATGCTCGATGGTTGTCGTGCATTGTTGGCCATTGCAAATGTAACAACTCCCTTTGTGTTTGATCAACTCTTGAAGTCCATAAGGTTTGTAACAGAGTTTACTACTTTTGTAATTCTTATTTCTTTCTTTATCATTCCTTGAGGATGTTATTTTTATGAGGGGTATACACCTTTCACAGATGTGGGATATGATCTTTGACTAAACCTTTTGCATTGATGTTCAGGCCTTTTGGTGCTCTTACCCTGTTATCCACCTTAATGTGTGAGGTCATTAAAGCCCTTATGATGAGTAACACTGAAGAGGAGACATGGAGCTGGGTGGCCCGTGATATCTTGCTGGATACATGGACTGCCCTTCTTGTGGTATGCATTCTTAAATGCATTATAATAAACATCTATTACTCTTTGCACGTTGTATCTTGTTACATATGTGTGAATGAGCCCAATGGCCCAATGGCCCAATGCTTGCATATTATGAGTATGAGTTTATGCCAAGATTATTCCAGTGCTCATTCGTTGTTACTGATGATACTAGTTAGTATTGTTTGTCTATTTGGTCATGATGAGATCGTAGGTATGTCTGCTTTTAGGCTTTTGGGATTGGCAATGAAACTAAAGAATGTTTAACTCTTATACAGCCATTTGATAGTTCTGGTGGGAAATCAATGCTTCCTCCTGAAGGTGTAAATGCTGCTGGCAATCTCTTTGCCTTGATTGTAGAGTCAGAGCTAAAAGGTAATTCTTCAATATTACATGCTATGTTGCTTCATCTTTGTTTTCGTGTGTAGAATCAATTTCTTTGGGGGTTTTACGTGGTCATAAAAGTGAATGTTAATGCAATACAGCAGCTGTATCTTCTGCATTGACCGATGATGATGACGATGACTACCTTCACACCTCGATCTCTGGTACATTGAAAGTTGCAAATACTAGATTTCCTTTAGCTATCAGTTTTTATTCAAGTGTTTGTTACAATACTGGGTCTCAATATGTGTTAAATGGTGATGCTGCATAAAAATAATTATTTTCCCTCATCGTGATCTTTATCTTTAGTGCTTGATGTTATTTCACTCTAAATTTTAGATGTATGGTCCTTGCAGCCATGGATGAAAGGTTAAGCTCATATGCTCTTATTGCAAGAGGAGCAATTCATGTCGCAATTCCTTTGCTCACAAGGCTTTTTTCTGAACGCTTTGTACGGCTTGATCAGGTGGTTTTGATCTTCATTTTTGAAAAGTAACTTTCTTGTAAACAAATATCTGGTGCCATTTGATAATAACCAGTGAAATTGTAGGGGTTGTTATTCCCACTATTGGTCATGTGATCTTACAGATTATGATTTGCCTTATTTTTCACCTATCTATGCTTTGACATTAGCAAAATTTAGGAAATTGTAGTAAAGTTCATATCCTCCCTTCTGTTTGTAGCTTGCGGTATTAGGTGAAAATCTGCTTATCAAGACTTATGTCCATATTATTTTGTATTTGCTTAATTTTGTGATGAGAAATTGGTTGCCTATTTCGTTGAGAGTAAGTTGATGACAGAGTTACAACATTTGAAGTTGTATCATTGTTCAGTACCATTCTAATTTGATCAATAATGATATTGCTAACTTTTTTGATAAGTAATAATCTTTATTGAATAGAATGAAACTAGGCAATGCCTAAGTACACAGGAAGTATACAAAGTGAGACACCTAATTACATTCTAGTAAACTGGAAAGAAGATAAAAACTCAAAACATTCCCGCCCTTCAATACAATAGGAGAAAACCATTGGAAGAGAGAGAATACAAAAAAGTTCCAGATTTCCCCCACTACACACTCCTTGTTGTTAAAGCACCTATCATTCATTTCCGACCATAGACACCACATTAAGCAAAGGTATCATCCGCTACACTACTGCCAGTTGGGCGCTATTGTGAGGCATATTCCAGCATGCTAGTAGATCCACCACACTCTTAAGGCATAACCCAACTCAGCCCGGCTCTACTAAGGTTACCAGCCCGTAACTCCCCAGCCACCTCACAATGTGAAAGCAAATGATCTATTGATTCTCTACTCCTTTTACACATGTAGCACCACTCCATGACAATCATACCTCATTTACTTAGATTATCAACTGTTAAAATCTTCCCCCGTGCAGCTGTCCTGGTAAAGAAAGCAACTTTAGACGGTACTAAAACCTTCCATACACTCTTCCACGGAAAGAAAGTGGGCTGTTGGATTGTCAAAACCTTGTAAAAAGATTTAACAATGAACTTTTTTCTCCCCATGTGAGTCCACAACATACGGTCACCCCCATTGCCTCCCAGCTTTGCTGAATACAAATAACTTTAAAAATCTGCCAGCTCTTCAAGTTCCCAGTGCTGAGTGTTTCTTGTAAAAGTGACATTCCAAGTTACCGTCCCATTGGCATGACATAGTACTTCTGAAATTGGGGCCTGCTGATTTCCAGCCAAGTTAAAAACAATTGGAAAAACAGTGCAAAGAGGGATCTCGCCACTCCATACATCAAACCAAAAGCGGGTTCGTGCTCCATCACCCACCTCAAACTTGAGATATTTTTCAAAAGTGTTCTGCCCCTTTCTTATGAATTTCCATAGGCTTACTCCATAAGACTCCCTACCCTCTTTAGAACACCACCATCCCCCCCAAACACAACCATACTTGTGATCAATAACCTCTCTCCACAATGAGTTCCCTTCCATTTGGTACCTCCACAGCCACTTCCCTAATAGTGCCTTGTTAAAAACTCACAAATTTCGCACCCCTAACCCCGCATTCGCAATCAGACAGCAGTCCCTTTGCTAACTCACAAGGTGAAATTTGAATTCCTCCCCCATGCCACCCCACAAGAAAGCTCTAAACAACTTTTCTATCCGGTTTTCCACACCCACCGATAATGGGAAGAGAGAGATAGTAAGTGGGAAGATTGGAAAGGGTGCTTTTGATGAGGGTTAATCTCCCCCCTTTTGATAGGTATAACCGCTTCTAACTCGATAATCTTTTCTCAATCTTCTCTACCACTCCATCCCAAATACTCTTTGCTTTGAATGATGCCCCAAAGGAAGTCCAAGATATTTCATAGGAAGAGGCAATTTTACAACCCAATAACTCTGCTACAGAGGCTATATTACTTACATCCCCCACCGGAACCAACTCTGACTTCCCCAAGTTCACCTTGAGTCCCAAAATAGCTTCAAAACACAACAAAACTGCCCTTAGAGCTTGAATCTGGCCACTAACAGCATCACAAAAAATGAGAGTATCATCCGCAAAAAGTAAGTGAGAAATGGAACTAACATTACTATTGCTGCCCAATGAAAAACCAGCAAGAAATCCCCCCCTTACGGCAGCCTCCAACATTCGTCTCAATGCCTCCATTACTTTAACAAAAAGGAAAGGGGATAGCGGGTCTCCTTGTCTCAAACCCCACATGATGTTCCATTGACTAAAACTGAAAACCGAGCGTCGAAACACAATGTTTAATCCATTCACACCACCTATCCTTGAAACCACATCTTCTAAGCATATAGAGAAGAAAGTCCCAACACAACTGGTCATAAACCTTTTCTATGTCTAGCTTGTAAAGGACCCCCGGGGATGCCTTCTCTTAATCGGCTATCCAAACACTCGTTTGCTATAAAAACTGAATCCAAAATTTGCCGGCCTCGAACGAAAGCATTTTGAGGTTTGGAAATGAGATTGTCCATCACTAAACTCATACGATTAGCTAATACCTTAGATATGATTTTATAAATCCCACCTACCAAATTAATAGGCTGGAAGTCGTTCAATTCATAAGCACCAACTATCTTCTGAATAAGAGCAATTGAAGTAGCGTTTAGTGACTTCTCAAACTTATGACTAGAATGAAAAGCATGAAAAATCTGCATCACTTCCTCTTTCACTATATCCCAACACTCTTGAAAGAAAGCCATAGAAAAACCATCCCGGCCCGGGGCTTTATCTTTGCACATACCTTTCGCCACAAGATGCACTTCCTCTTCATCAAATGGCCTCTCCAACCAACCTGCTACATCTGAATCCTGCTGGTCAAAAATTAAACCATCAAGTTTGGGGTGCCATTATACTTTTTCAGCAAGGAGATCCTCATAATACTGCACTATATGGTCTTGGATTTGTTTGAGAGAATGTAACACATTTGAGCCGGAATGGAGGACTTCAATAGCGTTGTTGCGCCTATGTGAATTAGCCACCCTATGAAAGAATTTAGTGCATTTATCCCCCTCCTTCAACCAAAGCACCCTTGATTTTTGCCTACAAGATATTTCTTCCATCAACAAAACTTTCTCAATTTCAGTCACCACCTCATTGTTCCTTAACAAAGAATCCTCATTAACTTCCCCTTCCTCCAATGCATGCAACTCATTCCAAATGATATTTTTCTACACTTCCGTATGTCTAAATACTTCTTCATTCCACTTCTTTACATCAGACTTAAGGGCTTTAAGTTAACCCGTCACCATGAAGCTAGGGGTACCGTCAAAAGAATAACCGTCCCACCAAGCCCTTTCCTTCTTCACGAATCCTTCAACTTCCAGCCACATAGTCTCAAATTTGAAGGAATGCCTACCCCTATGAATGCCATCACAATCAAGCAAAACGGGGAAGTGATCGGAACATACACGAGGCAACTTTTTCTAACAAAGATTCGGAAAGTGCATCTCCCAAGAAGAAAAGACTAGAAATCTATTCAGCTGGGAGCCCCCTTGACTATTGGACCAAGTATAGACCCCCCTATCAACGGAAGATCCACAAGATTTAAGTCAAATATCAGCTCTGAAAAGGCTTTCATTGCACCTGTCAACGTAGATGCCCCGCCCTTTCACTACGGAACCGAACAATGTTAAAATCTCCACAAAGAACCCAAGGTAAATCCCATAAGGAATATAGATCTGCCAATTCCTCCCACAAAAAGCTTCTCTCTCTATCCACATTGGGCCCATACACACCTACTAAAGCCCACATCTACCCATCCTCAATGTTTTTAAAAGTTACAGCCATGGAAAGCAACCCGATACAATCCTCAACCATCTCCACTACTCTCTTATTCCAAATCACCAACACACCTCCTGAAGCCCCCGATGAAGCTAAATAACACCACCTGGTCCACCCCACAAAGGAACAACCCTGCAGGCTATCCAGCTCATCGTTATCTCCCTTTGAGTCTGATGTTAAAATGTACGCTAGCTTTGGAGAGATAGTACATAGCGGGATAGGGCTATCCAGCTCATCCTTATCTCCCTTTGCACCGCTAGTCACAATATGTGTAGGATGATCCATTAACTTAGCCTCCTTCAACACTTCAGATGATACCCTAGTACCCCCATCTAGCTCCCCTTCCATTTCCAACGGGCACATCTCCTGATTGACGCACCCCTTTGATAGAGGCTCAACCACCTCTCCTTCCTCTAAAAACTCCTGAGAGAACATTGCTTTTTCAACCTCTCATGCCTCCAAAACCCCCTTTGCCACTTCCGGCACTGAGCCACTACCTGAGTTAAGCTTGAAGAGTCGCTGGTAATAGGCGGTGTGGTCTGTGCAAACACCAACATCCCATATGAGAAAGTGGGCTTGACAATTGTATCCGTGGCTTTCTCCACTGAAACTTCGTGCCCCAGTGGACAGAACCTCTGCGTTGAGGTCGAGGAACTGCCGGTGACCTCTATCGCACCTTTCTGTGCAGATCCCGATGGCTTGGGAGCGTGTATGTTGTTGGGATTACGCCGAGAAATATTGACATGCTCTGTTGAAGGCATTGTCGGCGACGTGACTACCTCTGATGGATCGACAGGCGGAGATGAGGCCGCCTGAGACCTCGTCGGCGATGATGGCTTGGGCCCACTCACCGATGGGCTAGGAATAGCTTGCAGCTTCCTTCTCCAGACGAGGTCGTCTTCTCCAAGCTTAACCCTCCCCATGGGCTGAGGCCTAGCTCCTGGGCTCAAAGCCTTCCCCTTCCCCTTCTCATTTTCTACTTCACTGGGCCCTTTGGGCAAGGCCACTCAAGTCCCCTGCCTTGTTAAGACCGAATCCCAGGTTCAAGCCCAAGCCCAAGCCCCCTCCATCCTGCCTAGAATGCATCGCTTCAGCCACTGGACCTTATTAGACAGCTCTCCTAGCTGCTTTTAATTTTCAGACAGAGTCCAGCAAAAATTCCTCATTCGAGCCAACAGTAGCTTTGCCATCCCCCTCACCACACTGAGCACCTTCCGGAATTGAAGCACTGCTCGACCTAGGCAGACCTGCCATCTCTGCCCTCTTCACTTCTCGAGGCCCCACAAGTCGACCTTGGAGTGCCTCCCTATACAACGGAAGCTGCAGACCGTGTGACGACATTGCTGGTTGAAACTATAACGTGCCACCAACTCGGCCAACTTCTTGCAACGCCACCATCATGTTCCTCCAACCCACTCCATTTCTACCTTCTAGAATAAAGATGAAGGTTCGATGCCCCCCTCCACCATACTCCACCAGAGCCATGTATACATCTTTGGAGTTAGAGCAACGTTGCACAATGTAACCCCTGTCCCCATCCCTGTGAGCAGAGTAGAACCCCTTACCCGTTGCCTTCAAACTCCCTTCCAAAGCATTGGTAAACCACCGAGTTGTCTCCAACCCCTCTCATATTCTTAACAACTTTCCATCCCTTCTTACTCAGGTACACATAATGCCCATCCCTTCTCACCTCCAACAACTTGGACTCAATCACTACACGTTTCATGGAAAGCATTTTCTAGTGACTAGATAAGACCACTGTCAAACACCCATTACCACAATCGGCAACAAAAGAGAGAAGAAGTGTATGGAGAGAAAAAGATATGGAGTTACTATTTGCGGTGGGATTATGTATTTACTCTGCATTTTTGGTTTGGAAAAAAAATTTCTTAGAAAGTTTCAGATGGGCTAGAATGATTTTCTTGTCTCTATTTCTAGTTCTCTGCTTGTTGTTTTCTCTTGCATGCGTCTTGTGTACTTGTGCTACGCCTATTTTCATTTATATTAATAAAATTTATGTTACCTGTCAAAAAAATAAAAAAGAAAGCATGTTATCCCTAAACATTGGAATGGGACTAGGAGTGGAGAATCCATCTCTAGGAGAAAATGTTTTTTTTCCTTTGATAAGTAAGAAAAACTTTGTTGAGACAAGTAAATAGGTATAGCCACACAAGAAGTATACAAATGTGCAAACCTAGTTACAAGTCAGGAACTAGAAAAAGAAACAAGAACATCATGAGCAAAAGAAACATCTAAGGTTGTCCACTAAGCATTCCTTATCTTCAAAACACCGGCCATTCCTCTCAAACCAAATACACCACATAAGACATAAAGGGATCATGCTCCAAACAACAGCAATTTGACAGTATCCTTAAGACCTATCCACAATCGAAAAGATCCACTACCCTTCTAGGCATCACCCACGCCGCTCCAATCCTATTAAAGACCTCATACCATAACATCCTTGTCATCTCACAACGAAGTAACAAATGATCCACCGATTCACCACATTTTTTACACATGTAGCACCAATCCATAACAAGTAGTCCATTCTTCTTAAGATTATCCAGGGTCAGAATTTTCCCAGGGAAGCAGTCCAACCAAAGAAAGTGACCTTTGATGGCACCTTACTCCTCCATATACACTTCCAAGGAAAAGAGTGTACCACATTTTGACCAGACAATGTCTTGTACATAGAGCGAACTGTGAACTTCTAGTTACCGGTATGAATCCAAACCATCTTGTCCACCTCATCGCTGCCAATACTTGTGTCATACAACAAACTAAACAGAACAGAAATTGCATCCATTTCCCAATCATTCACTTCTACAGTAAAATGTACATTTTCATTGAAGGGAACTGCTAGAGTTGTCCAAAACATCCGCCACTGAAGCATCCTGATTATGAGCGAACCGGAAGAGGCCACGAAAAGCAACCTTAAGGGCCCTGCCACCACATCAAGAATCATGCCAAAAACGAACCCTAATCACCAACTGCGAAACTTTCATTTTTGGCGAAATCTCCTCAACCGCTCCTAATATATTTTTTCACACCCCCACACCATGTATACCTCTAACCTTATTAGAACACCAAACCCCAGGCACTCCCGTATTTGGAATCGATCAAAGCCCTCCACAAAATCTCACTTTCCTGATGATACCTCCATAACAACTTCCATCAAAGGGCTTTATTGAAGGTCTAGGAGAAATTGTTGTAACCACATTAACTCACTAGAATGTATGAGCTATTGCTTTGTACCCTGCCTTAGCACTACCTGTAATTGTACAATCTTAAGCATTAATTTGGTTACTTGAAAAAGTAAGAAATAGACAGTGGCGGTACTTATGTTGCTTAATGCAGAATATTTATTTAGGTTGATTATGAAATAGACAGTGGTGGCATTGATGTTACTTTATGAACGATAATTTCTATGTCAATTTTGAATTTACACCTCTTGAGATCGATAAGCTTTATGTTCAGTTTAATGTGATTCAATAAAGTAAATTAATGAATGCTAAAGTCACTATTAAGGTTATGTAATAAAGTAGGAACGTGAAAATGATTCTATGTGTTTTCATCGATTATTGAATTCTTGTAGGGGTGAATTGAGTCATGGATTTTAAAGTTGATGGTTCTGTTTGTTCTGAGGAGGTGGAGATGAAGGATGAGATCATTTGTTTCTATTGAACTCTTAGTTAAGAGTATGCTAACTTGGGTTAGTGTTAGATTTGCACGATATGAGGGGTGATAGTGTAACATCCCGTTTCTCTAGGCTTTTAAAGCTAGAGAAACCGAATGCTACTAAACTTAAAACATTTCACTTTTGCACCGTGCATAACAGATTCCATAACAATTTATAAAGAAAAATCACTAGGTGCACGGCCAATGATGCATTCCGACATTGCAATCCGTCCAAACCTCATGGCACCATCTTCATTGTTGTTATGGCCAGTCCTTTATCCTCATCACACACATGCAGTCATACCTTTTCATTCTCTTTTCTTTCTTTTGATGTTACCTTACCTTGCCTTTCATTCTTTAAAATATATAATCATACTACATAGTATTCAGTCACATTATCATTCATGCATTTCTAAAATCACATGAAACTTCGTTTATCATAAATAGGTTTCATAAAAAGGCTTCCAACAAAGGCTTAATACATAATTCACAAACTGAAATTCTCTAAGGGTCCAAATTCTAGTCCTCTTCTAACTAATCTCAATAAAATAATAATATAATTTATGCATAAAATTTTATCTTAAACGTGTTAATTATCAAAAAAAATAATTTATGCATAATAAAATACCACCAGCCATAGCAAACAATCATGCAATATAATAATCTAAATAATATTATTTATAAATAATACTGGGGGTACTGATAGTTCTTTGATTTGGTACTTAGTGTTTGTGAATTTCTTGATAATAGTTTAAAAATTCATATTCCTGGTGTCATTGGCAAGCTAGACATTGGGTAGGTATATGATCATGTAGTCAGGACTATGTTATTTATTTGGATATCAGCATCTTCATTGACAATTGATGCCATAGTGAATAAACTAAACCTTGAACTTTTTAATTCTTAGCTAGAAATCCATTATACCTATTAGAATGAGGTTGGTGGTGGACTTTAGGTATAGAGGTTCATGGGGAAGGGTGGTATTCCAATGAGGTTAATGGCCATATTTGGTTGGTCTCTTGGAAAAAAAAAATCTGGAGGGGTTGGAAGGAATTATATGAGGTAGGCAAATGGTTCAAGGGTAAGATTCGTGAATTATGCCTTGGACCTGTTGACTTTTGCAGTATTACATGTTAAAGGATGCATCCATGGCACATCATTTAATAACTTCTGATGATTCCCATTGGTGAAGTGCTAATTTGATTGAATCAACGCAAGATTGAGAGGTAGATCTCTTTACTTTCTTTGACCAGATAGGAATATTTAGTGTACTAAGGTTCCTTCAAGAGTAGTATTTTTTGTTTGGGCTGCAGCCTCCGAAAATTCTCATCAAAGACAACAACATAAGCTTGCATGCTATTGTAGTTGATTGGTGCTATGTGTGTAATTAGTGTGGGGAGACCATTGGCAATATTTATTACATTGCGAGATAGCTAACACATTACGGAACGCAATCTTTGGTTTGGATGGGGTTATGCCTCAATGTGTGGTGGATCTCTTTGCATGTAGGAAGATGAAATTTAGTAGCCAGCAAAATGAATTTGCATGGAAAATGATTTCGTCTTACTTAATGTGGTGTATTTGGCAATGAGGGAATAATAATTGTAGTTTGGAACATGGTGAGAAGATGGGGATGGAGTTGAAGGCTTTCTTTTAGATACTCTTTACCATTGGATGGTTGCTCTGACCTGTTTTTCATTTTCTAGTTTTCAGGATTTTTTTGGATATTTTTATTTTGATTTTAGGTTTTCCACTGCCTGTGTATTTGGGTAATGCCTGTTTTGCTTATTAATAAAACCTATGACAACAAACAACAGAACCAAAGCTCCAATATAAAGATGCAAAGAAATTGTGGCTAACGTCTTCCTACAGGATTAGTCAAGGTTATATTTAGCACGTTGTGCTATAATTAATAAACTCCAAGAACTTCTCACTTCAAGTAATGTGGGATCCCATTCACTAAACCTCCATTCACCATCCTTTCATATAGGCAAATTAACTCAATCTGGGATTTTACATCCTAAACTTTTATTTTGTCCCAATGTTATCCCTCCTTATGTGTTTCCAGAGGTATTTCTGAAGAAAACCATTCCTACCAAAGTCAACTCACATCCTAAAAAATTTACATTTTTTCAGTCTTTTGCATGGTGATTTTTTTTTTTTTTTTTGATAGTTAATAAGAGAATTTTATTGTCATGAATTGGCAAAGCTCAAACTTGCTAATTTTTTTGTATGGTGATTTACATGGGTTTTAACTCGTTATGTGATGTACATGGATTTTAACTCATTATGTGACTCTTTGTTTGGGAGGCAGTGTAATATATGTTAAGAGCTTGTTTGCAACATCATCATCTTGATCTTCATCTAACATCTTTGATATAATTAATAGCTGGGATTTCTCATCAAACTGTACTCTGCATCCTCTTTGGTCCAAAGCCACTTCTTTGCTGGAAAATTTTCATGAAGGAATGATATTGAATCTCTCTTGAAAGCATCTCGCTCATGGCCATTGATAAACAGTTTACCTGTATATGTTAGTTCCGTCACCTCAACTCAAGGTGGATTCATAGGCTTGAAGGGCATAATAAAAAGTTTACCATGTAGGTGAGGCTTAAACTAGTACTTACCTTTCAGTGTTTACCTTCTAAGAATGGGTGGGGAGGGATCATGCAAGTTAGTCATTTGAATTAAAGAAAGAGAAAACCCAAGGTGGAGGGGGAGGGGGTGGGGGACCCAAGGGAAAGAAATGTGGCATGTAAGCTCTTAATGGGGTGGGAAAGTGTCTTCACCTATCTGTTTCCAGCATTCTTGTATTGGTCACGTGATCTCAGTGCAGTTAGTCGATCTCTTTTAGTATTCTTATTTTTGAGCTGGCTGTGTGCGATGGTACATGCTTGATATATTAAATCTAAGGCCAAAAGATATAATTGATTCATAGATTTTATCTTGGTTTTATTATGTTCCTGATCATTAAAAATTTTCTACTTTTTTCTCCTTACTGTAGGGTTAGCAATCAGAGGAAAGATATCATTGGTCCTCTTCTTTCTTTTCTTTTTTTTTTTTCCTCTCAAGGTTGGGTTCCCTCTATAGTGATGTGTTGAACTTTATTTCAGTTTGATGCACTATTGATTGAAGTGCACCATTGAGTGATCTAAGTGCCACAGCTTTGCATTGCTGCTGCTGTATGATGACTTTTGTATTGTTTTGTTTTCTTTTCCTTTTGTAATGATCTGTCATATATTGCATTGAACATTCTTCTACATACATTTGTGATTTATGAAAGGTATTTATCCGTATGTCATTTGCTCATAGCTCAAGTTATTGACTATATCTGTAGGGCAGGGGAGTTATTTATCCAACTGAAATTTTGGAGGAAGTTTATTCGCTTTTACTTATTGCTGGGCATGTTGTTGCTGATGAAGGGGAGGGAGAAACGCCCTTGGTAACTGATTAGTCATTCTGTCATATTCTTAGCTTTTCTTTGCCCATAATAAGCCAACATACAATTTTCTGATAACTTTGTCATCCACACAATTTTTTGGTGGCAGTTCATATGTATCGATGAAACTTTGGAATTCTTATGTTTTATTTTATTTGTCATTCATATGATATTTAATGATAATGGACTTTGTATTGAGACTTTACCATTAAAATGCCTTCATTAAGGGAGACAAATTTTAGACGGTGCTCATAGCAAATGAATGTTTGTAAAGTAGAATCAAAACTGGAGTACCAAGCATTTTATGCAAGTTGGACATGGATAAGGCAAATGACCATGTCAATTGGGATTTCCTATTTTGCTTGCTTGGAAGGTGTGGTTTTGGGGAGAAGTGGTGTAGTGGATCAAGCATTGTGTAACCACTGTCTGGTTCTTTATTTTGATAAATGGCACCCTTATTGGTTTCTTCTACAGCTCATGTGTTTTGAGACAAGGGTATTCATTGTCCCATTTTCTCTTTGTGATTATTATGGATACACTTAGTCGGATGTTGGAGGCTTTTGTTGGCAGGGGTTTTCTCTCAGGCTTCTCAATGGGAAGTACTAACAATAGTTTTATCAATGTTTCCATCTTTTTGCAGATGATACATTACTTTTTGTGATATGGACCTGGTATATATATAGTTGATGAAGGCTATTTTGCTTTGTTTTGAAGCTGTCTCTAGCCTAAAAGTGAATTTAGTGAAGTCCAAGATGGTGCCGGTGGGTGAAGCACATAACATTAGAGGCTTGGCAAGTATTTTGGGTTGCAAGGTAGTCTCATTGCCTATGAAATACCTGGGTCTTCCTCTTGGGGCCGCTTTCAAGGCAAAGACTATTTGGGATGGGGTAGTGGAGAAGATTCTCGAATGTTGGCTGGATGGAAAATGATGTCCTCTTCAAAAGGGGGAAGAACCACATTAATCAAGAGCACTCTTTCTTATCTTCCCACATATTTTCAGCCCCTTGCCTAAAGGTGTGGCTAATCGGATTGAGAAGATTTTTTCAAGCTTTCTTGTGGGGAGGAGTTGGAGAGGAGGCTAAGTTCCACTTGATTTGTTAGAACAAGGTCAGTTCCCCGATTTCAAGTGGAGGGTTGGGGGTTTGAAACCTGAGGATCTTTAATAGGGCACATCTTGGGAAATGGTCGTGGCAGTATATGGGAGTTCCCCCCATGCCCCCTGCTGGGTGAAGGGGGGGGGGGGGTAATTATAATGAAGTGAGGGGCACGCATGGTGTTGGTTTTGGTAGGTTTTTGCTCGTCATATTAGTTTTACGATTGGAGAGGGATCTAGGGTCAGATTTTGGCATAGTACTTGGTGTGGTAATACTGCCTTCAAGATCGTGTTTCCTTTCCTTTACAGGATGGCTATTCATCATAAGGCTTTGGTGTTGGATCTTTTGGACTGCTCTAGTGGATCTTCACAATGGAATGTTTACTTTCTTAGGGCCGCTCATGATTGGAAAATTGGAGTTATTTCTAACTTTTTTAGCTTCTTGTCTGCCTTGAATATCAGTAGTACTGAGGACAGGATGCTTTGGATATAGGAAGTTCTCTGTGTGATCTTTGTATAAAGCTTTGCCATTTCAAAAGTATATTCCATTTCCCTTGAAGTGCATTTGGAGAAGTGAGGTGCCTCCCAAAATTGCTTTCTTTGGTTGGAATGCATCTCTTGGAAAAATATTAACTATGGACAACTTGAGAAAGTGTGGACTCATTGTCATCGATTGGCGCTACATGTGTAAGAAGAGTGGTGAATATGTGGATCATCTATTGCTTCACTATGAGGCCGCAAGGCTGTCATAGGCTGAGGTCTTTAACAGGACCGAACTTGTACTGGTGATGCCTTGGAGGGTGGTGGACTTGTTTGCTTATGGAAAGGGCTTCAGGGCAATTCCCAAATTGGTGATGTATGGAGAATGATTCCTTTATATTTCATGTGGTGTATTTGGCTTGAAAGGAATGGCTGGAGCTCTGAAGATAGAGAGCGCTCTCTGGCTGAGCTTAGAATTTTCTGTTTTCATACCTTACTTCTTTGGACTTCTGCCAGTGTGTTCAACGGAGCCAGCTTTCATGACTTTTTTGTGTAACTTTATAGCTCCTAACTTGTAACAGGGTGTTCTTAGTTGTATACGTCCTGTGTACTTGGGTTATGCCTATCTAATTGTTTTAATAAAACTTTATTTTACCCTTGTTTATTTACATATCAAAAGGTAAATAAAACTTATTTTACCTGTAAAAAAAGATTTAATGGCAACTGAGAATATTTGCATGCATTAAATAAAATACTTGTTTATTAGTAATATGTTTTGTGCCATAATCTGCTGAAACATATTTGCTACTCCATGTGCAGGTAGTTGTTATAATAAATAATTGGCAATAGCTCCTATATTTTCACAACATAAAGATTTTTGAGTCGTTGATTTTAATCCTCAATTGTTACCTATAAAAGAAAATTTTAATCCTCAACTGTTTGTGGAACCTTTATATCTAATGCATGTTACAGCCCCACTTATAACAAACTTTCTACTCACCTGAAAGAAATTGTATTTAAGCATTGTTATTTCTTAATATTTTAGTTCAATGTTTCATGTTGCTCGTATGTTGCAAATGTGGGTGCCTATTTCCACCGATACGATTAACTTGAAAGAAATTATATTTATGCCATAGATACGATTCAATTAGAGTCTTTGTAATGGGCCCTGTGGCATTTTTGTCTCTAAAACCAGGCAATCATGTGAGTTCACATTATAATTATTGGTTATGCTGTGTGATATTCAGGTTCCATATGCTATACAAACTTACTTTGCAGACAACATTGAAGCAGACAAGCATCCCGTTATTGTACTTTCTAGGCAAGCTTTTACTTTTTTCCCCCTAACTCTATCACTACAAAGACTCATTTATAACGAATTGATGTGAAATTCAAAGTCAGTCCTGCACAAACTGATACTGGTAGCCTTGCAACTTGTTATTCATGGTACGCCTAATAAAAAATTAATAAAAACTAAAAAAATAAAAATAAAAATAAAAACATTTCTGTATTCAGGATAACAAACAGGAGAGAACAATAAAAGAAGGATCAGCTTTCCGATGTCTCAAGCCATGATTTATGATATGTAGGACCATTCCAATACCTGAAGGAGGTAGCATTTCTTGTAGAACAAGTTACTTTGAAGTTTAGCAGTGCTGTTATTCAACAATGTGTTTTTTGAGGAAGCATGTATGTTTGATGGATAGCTCTAACTATGTTATGTAGAAGCAACTAAGAATTATTTTGTTATTAAGTTGCATTATATATTACCAGATGGCCTATAGAGAATTGTTGTTCATGTCGAAAGATACTAAGGATTGTGTATATATAACCTTTGTCCTTAATAAAATATGGTTATCTGGTGTAATGGTAAAGCTGTGGTCTGCCAAGTCCAATCCTATGGGTTTGAGTTTGAGAGTAGTTACTTCATGCAAAACAAATGCACAAGGGTGGGGCAGTAACCAAGGCTTCCCTCTGGATCACAGTTAGGTAGGGATCATTTTTTAGCCTGTAATTGGACAACGAAGGAATCACCCAAAACCAGAAAGGGACATGATTTGCAAATTGCGTGGCATTGTTCAATGGACAACGTGGATTATATTTTAGATTTTGGCAATTGCACGTACACGACACTTTTCGGAGATATATTTGTTGTAATGTGATAAACAGTAAGCTTTCATTGCAAAAATTTGTCACATAACTCTGTTGTACTGCTTCATAGTGCCTTTACCATGCCCCCAGCAAATTAAAGTGCACCATTTGTTTTTACCAATTATTAGTTGAAAGTTACACTTCTATTATTTTCCTGAATGTGGGCTTATTTTATTGCTTCTCAATTTGCTCTGTTATTTGATGCAGCTCAATTATAAGGTTTGCTGAGAAAAGTTTAGATGCTGAATTGAGAGCATTGGTTTTCAGTCCTCGACTCATGGAGGTAGCATATTATTTTCATTTCCTCTTTGCCTAACCTTACCTTTACCATCCTATGTTCCTCTTTACCCCTTTTAGCATGTCACTGAATATGTGTATCAAGTCCTGATCTGTTCTCATACTTCGCTAGTATAGCTTGCAATAAAAGCATACATTTTCAAGGCTATATTTCGGATGGGGTTATTGAAAAGGTTGACTGGAGACTAGCTGGTTGGAACAGGGTGGATCTGCCTAAGGGTGATAGGATTTCTTTGATCAAGAGTACTCTTGCTAATTTGCCTAAGTATTTCATGTCCTTATTTCCGCTTCTAGCGAGTTTAGCTAACTGCCTAGAAAGGCTATAGAGGGACTTCCTTTGGGGTGGGATAGGAGAAAAGTTTATGTTTCACTTGGTAAGCTTTGCCAAAGTAATTTGATGCATGTCTTATTCTTCAATCTTGAGCCCATATCAAAACTTGAACACCTGCCAGTAAGTTCAAACAAAGATTTCACAAAGTAATTGTTTTAGTCCAGTTGTTTGTTTAATCTAGGAGTAGCTGTGTTGTAATGGGGTGGATTGGGAACATTATTATTGACCAGAAATGTTTTGAGTTTGGGAAGGTTAGTGAGAGGTGGTGGAGATGTATAGAGATCAGTTGTCATGCTGTAAACCATATATCCTTCGACCAAGGATCCCTGGGGTGGTTGGCTGCCATGGTAAAGGAAGGTGTAGCATACGGGAGACTCTCAGAGTTTATCAAGTCACTTAGAAGTGGGTCTCAAGTTCTAGTGATGCAGAGACAGCATAACTCTTATGGGAGATTTTTCTCCTTATCGGAGTTTGGCCAAGGGAAATGTCGTGGTATGATAGTGATACCGGAAGGAAAGAAGGGGGTGGGGTGGAGGAACCTTGAGGAGATGCTGCAGGAACTATCAGAAACATACTCTGGTTCGGGAGGGCAAAACAGGGGTAGTCGCCCATTGCAGCTTCCTTCAGCGTCGTAGGGGCACCATCCCCTTTCGTAAAGTGAAGCCATGTCTCGAGCGCCAAAAAATGCAAAGGGAGCAGTTGAGATTTCTTCTCTAGTGAAGAGTCAATGTCGTGTAGGGGATGGCGGGGGGGTGTCGGGGTTGAATATGGAAACTTTGGTTCACGCTTTGGCTGAAATGGAGAAGCAAGTGGGATTTTTGCAGGAGTCTATGGCCTTATTGAAACGCAGCGTTGAGGAGGGGGGGAAGTTGGGTCTGGGCCAGGTAGAGGGAAGGCCCACGCAAGTTGGGTTTCTGGATAAAGGTAAAGAACTGGAAAAAAGGGGGGATGGGGAATTGTCTCATGGGCTTCAGAAAGGAAAGGGGAAGTTTGTCCCCGACGGGTTGGGCCCGTCCAAAAGCCCACGCAAGACCTGAATGGCAATAGGAGGCCGAATCCAAGATTCGGTTCTGGAGTTTTCGAAGGAGCCCGATAAGCACCCTTTGGGCCCGAGTCTTGGACCGAGTCCTGGACAGAAAGGGGCGATGGGGGGAGGCGAGGCATCAGGTGGTGGTCCGAGGGTGGCGCTGCCTATGGAGGAGGAGACGGTGAGGGAGCAGTTTCTCGGTCAATCCATGGAGAATCCTAGGTTGCAGAAGTGTCTGAATCTTGGGTTAGGCCAGCCACAAAAAGGGCCGATGGAGGCTTGCGATGTATCAGGGGCAAGTCTAAGTACGGAAGCAGGGGAAATCATAGAGGGGGAAGAATTGACACTGAGCGTAATCGACTAGCAAGGGGAGGGAATTGTGTCGCCAGGGGAACTCTCGGGGGGGATGACACAGAACATCTCAATGCTGTCTGACTTAGTGTAGGCTAATTTAAGATCATGGAGGGAAGTGTGTACGCTTGGAGAGGAACCTGAGGAAGCCGATGTGAATTCCTTAGTTGTGGTGGCTAATGAGGTTTCGACAGAACAAGAGAAGCTAGAGGGGGAGGGAAATCTGGTGCTGTTTGAATCGTGTGATAGCGCAACAGAGGGGGAGGAAGATGTTGATGCAGATCCAACCCCTATCAGTATAGTAACTCCTAGTATATCATCTGAATGGCTTTTGAAAAAGATTGAGGATCTTCAGAGTTGTTTGGGAATTTCATGTGTGGGTTATGAAGAATAGTTCAAAGCCTTGATTATAGCCATAGAGGCAGGTCAGCATGGTGCTGGGTCTAAAAGAGAGAGGGAGCTGAGGAGACTGACCTGATCCATTAACTATGATAGCAAGGAGGGGAGTGCAAGCTGTAGAAGAAACAAAGGGAGGGTTGGATCAGTTGATAAATGAAGCCCAAAATTATAAGCTGGAATGTTAGGGGACTTAACGAGATTAATAAACGTCTCCGTGTAAGAGCTTTATTAAGATAGTGGAAGGGGGACATAATTTGTCTACAGGAAACAAAGTTGAAGCAGATTAATAGAAGAATTATTAGAAGCATTTCGACTTGTATTTATGTAGGTTGGAACTTCTTACCGTCGAATGGGGCTTCCGGAGGGATCTTGGTTATGTGAGATAAGAGGGTGGTGGAGATTACAGAAGAGTTTGTGGGAGAACACTCGGTGGGGTGTCTCTTAAAAAATATAGATGATGGTTTCCTGTGGGCTTTTGCTGGGGTATATGGTCCTAATGTCGATAGCGAAAGGCGGTTGCTTTGGGAGGAGCTAGCGGGGTTATTCTCATGGTGGGAAGCTCCATGGTGTATTAGAGGGGATTTTAATGTGACAAGATTCTCTAGTGAGAGATCGCTGGGGGGGGGGGGGGGGGGTCGACAAAATCAAGCCATGGTGGATTTCTCAGATTTCATGTCCAAGATGGGACTTATGGATATACAGCTAATGGGAGGGGAATTTACTTGGTCCAACAACCATGCGTGGTCAAGGTTGGACATATTTATACTTTCCCCTTCATGGGAATCACAATACCCCAACTTAAGTCAGAAAAGATTCCCGAGGATATGTTCGGATCATTTTCCCATAATGCTAGACGGTGGTGGTATACAAGGGGGTAGAAGGCCTTGTAAGTTTGAGAATATGTGGCTAAAAGTAGAGGGGTTTGTGGATTTGATTAGGCAATGGTGGAGTTCATATTCCTTTGATGGCAATCCGAGCAAGATATTGGCAGAAAAGCTGAAAGCCTTGAAGAAGGATTTGAAGATATGGAATGAACAGGTATTTGGTGATGTAACCTCTCAGAAAAAGAATTTGTTTCAAGAGTTACAAACCTTGGAGGGTGTAGGGGAGGGGAATCACCGTAAAGTTCAAGTAATTGCTGAATTAGAAAGATTGACTTTAATGGAGGAAATATCGTGGAGGCAAAAGTCAAGGGCTTTGTGGCTAAGGGAGAGGGATAAGTGTACACAATGTTTTCACCGAGTGGCTAAGGCACATAGGAGATTCAATGCCGTTGAGTCCATGAACATTAATGGTGAAAATATTTCAGACCAAGAGGTAATAAAGGAACATGTGGTTGGTCATTTTCAACACTTGCTATCAGAACCGCATGAATGGAGGCCAACTTTAGATGACTTAGCTTTTGAGGCCATAGATCAAACTAGTAGAGCTTGGTTGGAGAGACCGTTTGAAGAGGAAGAGGTACACCAAGTAATTAAGAAAATGAACAAAGATAAAGCACCCGGTCCAGATGGTTTCACTATGGCTTTTTTTTCAATTTTGTTGGGAGGTGGTGAGAGAAGAAGTAATGCTGGTTTTCCATGAATTTTTTATGTATGGCAAATTTGAAAAAAGCTTGAATGCAACTTTTATTGCTCTACTCCCTAAAAAGGATGGGGCAATGGAGGTCCCTGATTTCAGACCAATTAGTCTTGGGGGCAGTGTGTATAAGATGTTCTCAAAGGTTTTTGCCCATAGGATGAGTACGGTCATGGAAAAGATCATTTCTAAATCTCAAAACGCCGTTGTGAAGGGGAGGCAAATTCTAGACTCGGTTCTTATAGCAAATAAATGTCTGGACAGCAGAATCAGGTCTGGAATCCCAGTTATTTTGTGCAAACTTGATATGGAGAAGGCGTACGACCATGTGAATTGGGAATTTTATCTAGGCTAGCTGGGTGGAAAAAGGTATACCTATCAAAAGGGGGTGGATTACTTTGATCAAAAGTACTCTATCTAACCTCCCTACATACTACCTATCTTTATTTCCACTTCCTGTTAGCATTGCACAGAGACTGGAGAAACTTCAGCGAGATTTCGTATGGGATGGGATAGGAGACGAGTTTAAGTTTCATTCGGTGGGATGGGATAAGATATGTACTCCGTTGAGAGATGGTGGGTTGGGGGTTCAGGATATAAGGGCTTTTAATGTGGCACTATTGGGTAAATGGTTGTGGTGGTATAATTTTGAGAGGGAAGCGTTATGGAAAGGAGTGATTGACATAAAGTATGGCAGCGAATGTGGGGGTTGGTGTTCAAAAGAGGGAAGTGAGACTTATGGAGTGGGGCTATGGAAGTATATAAGGAAGGGGTGGGGTTCCTTCCATTGTAATACCCGACTGTGTTTGGGGGATGGTAGTAGGATCAGATTTTGGATGGATATGTGGGTGGGGGATATGGTTCTAAAAGATGCCTATCCCACAATCTTTGCGATTGCACGGGAAAAAGTAGCTATGGTGGCTGATTTGAGGGTAATCAATCAGGACACACAGGAGTGGAACATCAGTCTTATCAGGGATGCAAACGATTGGGAAGTAAATGACTTGATGTAATTTATGAATCTACGGTATAGTGTGCCCATTGCTGCCATAACTGAAGATGTGATGGTATGGAGTCCTAATAGAAAGGGGAAATTCTTGGTACGTTTCTTTTACGAAGCCAATACCATGCAACAAAGGCCCAAGTTTCCGTGGAAGAATATTTGGAGAAGTAAAGCACCCACCAAGGTTGCATTCTTTGTATGGACAGCAGCACTAGGGAAGATTTTGACCACTGACAATCTTAGAAGACGTGGCCACACAATTGTGGACTGGTGCTATTTGTGTAGAAACAATGGTGAGACAGTGGACCACATACTCCTACATTGTAAGTACGCAACTGAGATATGGAACTACTTCTTCAATAGAATGGGAATAGCATGGGTAATGCCAGGTCGGGTGGTGGAGCTTTATAGCAAGCTGGAGAGGAATCACTGGGACTCCGCAAATTGCAGCTTTGTGGAGGATGGCTCCAATTTGTATTTGTTGGTGTATCTGGAGTGAAAGAAAAGAGAGACTTTTCGAGGATCATGAACGTTCCTCGGAAGAGTTTCGAAGTTTCTTCTGGAAGATTTTATTTCTGTGGGCCATTGCATTAGATTTTAATGGCCTAAGCTTCCA
The DNA here is from genome assembly GCF_018687715.1 of Carya illinoinensis. Classification (NCBI taxonomy): domain Eukaryota; kingdom Viridiplantae; phylum Streptophyta; class Magnoliopsida; order Fagales; family Juglandaceae; genus Carya; species Carya illinoinensis. The sequence continues at coordinate 23,157,390 of NC_056759.1, read as the reverse complement.
TGATTTTCTTGTTTTTGTTTCTAGTTCTTAAATAGGTGTATGCTCATGTATACCTCCAATGTACCTGGGCTATGCCCATCTTTATTTTAATAAAGCTTACTTATTACCTAAAAAAAAAAAAAAAAAAAAGCTTTGCCAAAGTATTCTCTGACTCCTGAGGGTGAGTTAGGAGTTTAGAACTTGTGTTCTTGAATCCTTTTTGTAAAGTGGCTTTAGCACTACTAGAATGAGAGAGAGGCCGTGGGGAATGGTTGTAAATGCTAAGTATGGATGTTTGTGGACTCTATGGTATTCTAATGAGATCCAAGGACCTTATGGTCTGCGATTATGGAAAAACATCAGCTAACGAGGTGTGAAGTTTTCTGAACATACTAAATTCGTCGTGGTGGTGAAAGGACCAGTTCCTGGTGTGGTTGGTGGTAGGGTAGTAGGCCTCTCAAAAAGCTCGATCAAAGGTGTACAACATGGGTGCTAAAGTTGCTTTGATGACCCTTGGAGACAACTAGTGTACTTTCTCAGTGGAATGATAGCTTTATCAAAGTGGCTCGTGATTTGAAGGTTGAGACGTTGATGCCTTTACTGTATTTTTTTATTCTGTTGGTACTCCACTAGTTTCAAAATAAGAGGGGGACGGACAACAAGCTGCTTTGGGCCCCACCCGAGAAAGGGAGGTTCAATATCTGTTTTTTGTATAATGTTCTTATTTGTTATTACTTATCCTCATAATAACAACCCCTTTCCTTGAAGGAGAATATGGTGAGCAAAGTAAGGTTACCTCCAAGAGTTGTGTTTCTTTCCTGTACCAAGATCTTTAGGGAAGATTCTTACCATGGACAATCTTGAGGAAAAGACATATTGGTGTGATTGAGTGGTAACATGTGCAAAGAGTGGGGAGTTTGTGGAGCATAATTTCTATGTTGGCAAGTGGATGGTTTGGCTTGGGTCATGCCAATGAGCATATTAGTCCTTTTTCACTCATGGAGAGGTGATAGCCTCACTCACGCTTAGGTATTTAAGGTCGTGTTGGACGGATGAATTAAGGGTTACCTAGGGGCAACACCAAGATCCGAATTGGTTATCAAGACTAACTCGGGCTAGCACTCAATTCTCGGCAACAAGTGTTTAAACTTTTATTGAAAAATAACATAATAAAAATACAATGCAAAACCGAAATAAATAGAGTTAGGGTTTGGCTAGCTCTTCCCCAATCTAGATCTCAATCCAAAATAATTCAAACTCCTAAATTTAAGGGAAACAATCCCTAGAATTAATGAAATAAATCTACTAATTAATAAATTGGTAAAATCCTTAATTTTTAAAAGCAAAAACTTGGTCACTTCCTCCAATCCGCCTCATCCCTAAAATTAAGGGATTTGCTTCATCCCTTACAATCAAGGGATTTGCCTAATCCCCTACAATCCGGAAATTGCTCCTTGCCCTTCCTCCCCTAAATCTTTCTCCTCCTCTGGCTCCATCTCAATAAGAAAAATCTGCTTCACCTTGCATTTGTGGCCCATTGTGAACCTCTCATTGCAATTGAAACAAAGTCCCTTCTCTCTTCATCATTGTATCTCTTCCCATGATAGTCTCTTCACGCCCACGGGTAGTGGTTTGACTCTGTTTGATGCACCTCCACTAGGGCCTCCCGGTGAAAAGTCTTTACTAAAAGTTTTGTTTGCACCAAACTTGGAAATCATTGGGGGTTGTTTCCTTACCTCAAAGTGGCTATTCTTCCTCAAATCTTGGAGTTGATCCTTCTTAATCTGTGCAACCTCTAAGGCTTGCATCAAGGTTTTCGGCTTCTTAAGCTTTACCTCCACCGCCAGATCACTCTTCAAGCCTTCCACGAAAGTCCCAATGAGGGCTTTTTCCAACCACCCGTGTACCCTTGTAGACAAGTATTCAAATTCCTTTTGATAATCCCTTAAAGATCTGGTTTGCATGATCTTTGAGAGAGTCTCATGGCAGTCCATATATTCGGTTGGTCCGAACCTCCCCAAGAGCTCCTTGACCAATTTCCACCATTTTAATTCCCTCCTTTGAGTTCTATAGGTCTTCCTCATCCATTGCAACCATTGGTTAGCCTCCCTCTCAAGGAAATAGGCGGCACAGGACACCTTAGTATGACCCTCAATGTGATTATGCTTGAAGTATTACTTGGCCCTACTTACCCAAGTGCCTGGGTCATCACCATTGAACTTGAAAAAGTCAATCTTAGGTTTGATGGCTTCCCCCCTTGGCTTTCCATTACGAACACCTCTTCTCTCATCTCGGTTTTCTTCTTCCCTTTCACTTTTCTCGATTAGTTTCTCATCGGAGCTTGAGGAATTTTTATTACATGAATCCGAATCCTCCACCCTCTCATGGTGTTGGCTTCTTCCAGACCCAACGGAACCCTTAGAACTATGGTGTCTCTTGGCCCTTCTTATATGGTGCCTCTCAATGAAAGCACCAATGATGGAAGCCTCGCTCGCGCTTAGGTGTTTAAGGTTGTGTTGGATGGATGAATCAAGGGTTACCTAGGGGCAACACCAAGATCTGAATTGGTTGGAGTATGACAATCAAGACTAACTCAGGCTAGCACTCAATTCTTGGCAATAAGTGTTTAAACTTTTATTGAAAAATAGCATAATGAAAATACAATGCAAAACCCAAATAAATAAGCTAGGGTTCGGCTAGCTCTCCCTCAATCTAGATCTCAATCCAAAATAATTCAAACTCTTAAATCTAAGGGAAACAATCCCTAAAATTAAAGAAATAAATCTACTAATTAACAAATTGGTAAAATCCCTAATTTTTAGAAGCAACAATTCGGTCACTTTCTCCAATCCGCCTTATTCCTAAAATCAAGGGATTTTTCTCATCCCCTAAAATCAAGGGATTTGCCTTGTCCCCTACAATCAAGGGATTTGACTCATCCTCCAAAATCAAGGAATTTGCCAACAAGCCTCATCTCTAAAATCAAGGGATTTGCCAACAACTCGATCAACTTTTAGGTGGCAAGTGGTTGGTCCTTCTTGCATCTCCATCAAGAGGCATAGGGCTTGTTTGGATACTAAGACCATCTCAAAATATCTGTGAATAGTAGTGAAATAATTTGAGTTAAGATGTTTTATTGGGTTTTGGGAAAGGAGAGAGAAAAAGTTGAAAAAGAATATTAAAAAGTTAAAAAATTGTTTGAATATTATTTTTGTTTTGAAATTCAAAAAAGTTGTATTGTTTTTTGTGTTTTGTTTGGAATTTTGGGAAAGTTGTAATGATTAGATAAAAAAGTCATAGATTTGAAATTGAAAAGTATTTTGTATTTGAGTGATGTTTGGAAAAGAAATATTTGAAAATATCTGAGAATACCTTAGAATAGTTGTATTCTCAAATGGGCTCTTTAGGAAATCATCCATGAATCTTTGCAGTGTGGAAAATGATTCATAAATGCCCTCGTATGGTGCATTTGGAGGGAAAGAAATGATTGAAGTTTTGAGAATCGGGAACAGACAATGGAGGAGTTCGAGACTTTCTTTTTCCAATAATCCTCTTTGGACAGCTTTCATAAACTTTAATGGGCTTACTCTCCATGATCATCTTGTATCTTTCCCAATTCCTAGCTTGATGACTTTCTTGTACAGCTTTTGTTGTACTTGGAATGCACCTTTTGCATTTTTTAATGAAATTATTATCGCTTAAAAAAAATAAAAGCATGCATAACCTTAGTAATCAAATTGTGCTATTGTTTTGAAAAGTTGAATGCATTAACAATGTATTGTGTCAATCATGTGCTATACTCCGTACAAATCAATCTCGTAGTAGACTAATGGGGTGCTTGGAGTGCGATATTCCATTTTGATTTCTTTTGATCCAGTTTTTTATGGCCATGGTATGGGCTCCATGCAATTAATTGAGAGGATTATTTTTTTAGGCTGTAGTATGGTTTCTTGCAAGATGGTCCCATACATATCTTATGCATCCTGAAGAAATTAAAGAGGGTAACTCAGCTCATGATCAAGATCATCAGCTGCGTTTGCTGCAGACGAGAAAAGGTTTGCTTAATTTTTTTGGAGAAGGTATTCAAGGCAGACTTGTGCTTGACATTATAGTTCGCATATCTATCACAACACTGATGTCATATCCTGGGGAGAAGAATTTGCAGGTAGCACTTACAGAAGTTTTTTCACCTTGCATTCATTGATGTCCCACTTTTTTTTAGATATTTTATTTTATTTTTTAATCTCCAAGTGCATTCTTGTTTTTATAGTCATGCAAAATACTTAATTTGGTCTCTAAATGGTGCACTCTCTTCTGTCAAGTATGTGGTGGCAGGTGAAATTGTGGGCTCAAACCAACTGGGTGCATGCCCCCAGTAAAAATTAAAAAAATGAAAAAAGAAAAAATAAAAAACTTGGGATGCAGATAGCAGGAAGATGGTTTTATTGATTTAAGAGCCAAAGTATTTCTATGATTTTATATTTGTGGGAATTGTACTTTTGGTCCATTTGGTCTTATTTTTCATTGATTTTGACTTCATATTTTATTTGCTGGTTGTATTAGTTATCTAGTTTGGGCGGTAGTCAAAGCCCACAGAGGCCAGACCATATTAGTAGTCCAAGTTTTGGTAGGATTAATAGTAGTTTTATGCTTTGAATTGAACTAATAGAATAATTTGTTTGTGAGAAATTTTCAGAAAAACTTTGCTTTAAAGGTTTGTATATGATGTAACTCTTTACCCGATGCCAGGGAATGCTAGTTTTGCCATAACAAGATATGAATTGTTGGTTATTCTTCCACTAAATATTATATTTAGAAAGTATAACCATCCATCTCTCAAACAATCACAAAAAGCTGAAACAATATTCCAAACCATAAATTTTCCTCTTTGTTTGATCACTACATCCTAACATTTCCTTGTAGAATGAGAAATCCTTTATTCCCTAATATTTTTCTAGCCTCTTACCACCAAAACCATAGCCCTAGCTATCCCAGCCCCTACAATAAGCTTGTTGCAGCAGACCCATTCCATAAGGAAGATGTGGGGCAATGATAATTTAAGGCATACATAATTGGCTGGTTATTTGTCTAAAATTCTGCATCTCTGCTTTCTTTTTACAGTCTTTTTCTAACCCATTCTGAACCATTAAACTGTACTTATTCAACACTGTAGAGCTACTATAAAATCATTACTTTGTTTAAGCTTTTGCATAAGTAAATATAGACAAGTATCGTTGTGGTGCTGTCCAACATAAAATTTCATATCCAAGCCCTTCGGCATACAGTAACTGAATTATGCGTACTTGATGAATATGACTGTCTAATTTCATTTGCGTATTACTCATCCTAAATTCTAGAAGATATCTGATGCAACTGGAGTTATGGAGTTAAAATAACCTTAAGTTACTTTCCTTATCAGTTATAAATGGTTCTCGTACTAAATTCTAGAATCTATCTGATGCAACTGGAGTTAAACCTTGAGTTACTTTCCTTATCAGTTATAAATGGTTCCTTGATCCTGAAATTTTGAAAATTTATTGATCCATTCTGCTTCATGGTTTTTAAATGATTAAAACATTTAACTAGTAAATTTTAGTTTGGGTGTTCAATTTCCTGTCACATAAAAAGTATTGTTGGTGTCATGTTTTGTTTTATGTTGACAGGCACTCACCTGTTACCGGCTACTTCATGCACTTGTTCAGCATAAACATATATGTGTTCACCTTTTTTCACTGGTAAGTCACACAACTTCATGTATTTCTGAGCGATAGAACTTTCTTTTTATTTAAAACTTACAGCCTGTCATTGCATTTTAGTGCCCTTACCGCATTTAAATGTATGCCATCTTCTCTTTTTTCCTTGTTTGTAACTGCTACTTAATTGAATAATCCATCCCCATTTTACTTTTACTGATATGGTCCACATGTCGGCAAAGAAAGGATTTTGCATTAAGTTGGCTGTCTGTCTGAAACTTCCTTCCAAAACTAATAAACCCTGAAGTGGCACAAAAAACTTCATGTTACTGATTTTAATATACATTACTTCAGCACCATTCAACTTTGTCTGTCTTGTAAAGGAAGCCCATATATTTACAGTAGTCACTGCTTTTATTTGTAAAATTATGTCTGATACTGCAGAACATGCCATAACTTGGGGTGTGCCATGGGCCGTGATAAGTCTTTTTTTGTTTGGATGATGGGCATGATAATACCTTATAGAGTGCTCTTTATGGTACTTTCTTATCAAAAAGCATTGTATGATACAGTTGAAACAGGATTCTATGGTAAGAAAAGATTAGAGAGATACAGTTGGGTGCCGTTCAGAACATTTTTCTCCTTGTTCAGTCCCCTAAAAGTCTGCTTGTAACTTTTCCCCTTGTTTAGTATCTTTATCACCAAAGTCGACTTTCAGAAGTTTTGCTGATAATCTTTAAGCGAAGATCTTGAAAACTTTGATTTTTGTAGGATATTATTTGAGTTTTTATTCCTTTTTTTTTCTTGTCAATATAAATTATTTTAGACATGAATTTTTGTTCTTGGGAACCAATATATCTGTGGAAGTCTGTGACTCTCTGAAGTCAACTTTCAGAAGTCGAGTTGGTGCTTCAGCATCCACTTGACATGATATTTTGCTACACAATCAGAAGCAATAGATGATGGATACTGATGACATTGATATATTTATTCTACTTTTTAGATTGTACAAAGGTAATAAGTCAGTTTGTCTCAAGTTCTTGGTATATTCTGTAGGACTCATGGCGCAACCTAGCACATGCTTTTGCTAATGAAAAAAGTTTACTCTTGTTGAATACGGCTCATCAGGTAAGAACTTCATGCGCTTTGACCCAGTGAGATACTTCATTACTCCAATATGTGTAAGTACAATTTGTTAATTGTTACTTATAAAAAAATTGTGTAAGCACAATTTGTTTTGCCTATTTCAGAGGTCACTTGCACAAACACTTGTTCACTCCGCTTCTGGCTTGATGAATTCAGATGCATCAAATCTGTGAGTCTCATTTTTGTTTTTCTGCCTCTTAGGCCCTTTTCAGCTTCAGATTTGATTTGACCATATACAGCCTAATTTATATGTAATTAATCATAAAGGTGCATAAGGGATCTTGTGGGTCATATGGTGACTTGTTTAGGAGAATTGTCTGGCAAGGATGACTTCAAAATTGTTGCTCAACAACCAGATATAATACTCATGGTGAGGACAGGAAACCGTCTAAATTCTTCTACTCTTTTGTTTTGGAGAGCAATAATTTTTTTTCATAACAGCACAGACATCCTGTAGGTCAGTTGCATGTTGGAACGGCTTCGTGGAGCTGCAAGTGCCTCAGAACCTCGGACACAAAAGGCAATATATGAGTTGGGTTTATCAGTTATGAACCCAGTTCTGGTTCTTCTGGAAGTTTACAAACATGAGGTGAGGTGTAAATATTATCCTCTCCCCCCCCCCCCCCCCCCCTTCTCTTCTCTTAAGATTGTAGAAAAATAAATGTGACAACCCCACTACACAGGAAATACAGAAGCAGTACACAGAAAGAAAAAAACTAAGATCTAAACTTACAAAGTAGGAAAAATAAAACCCCTATCCCTCACTTCCAATTAAAAAACAATCTAAAAACTAATGATTTCAGTTCAAGTAAGGATACTCCCCGTCAGAAGTCCTAGCGTTTTATGTTTCACCAAATACCATTACAGCTAATGATCCCTCACCAAATGAGGCATAATCCATAAATGCAAAATAACGAGACAACTACCTACCAAAAGCAGAATACAGGTGTTCGGTGTTCAATTGTATTTTTACATATCCGTGTATTCCTTAATTATAGGTCAGCTTCTTAGCATGGTTTTGGCTTTTCTCAGACAACTATTTCCTTGAATAATTTAAAACAACAGAACACAGTTTACACCACATGCCTTTTATGATGAGATTGTAGTACATATAAAACTTACATATGTGATGAATATACAGGTCCTCATATATCTCTAGCTGTTGTATGTTCTTAATCTTTTTTTACCAAGCATGGCTCCGTAAACTATTTTTACAATCTACCTTGCAGAAATTGAAGTTTACTGCCATCAATTCTCTTAAGCGATTTTAGTAATAAAAAGAAATTCTGTAAAGAAATTTTTTAATCTCTTTTGCATGTTTAAAATTTGAAGTACTCAAAATTAATTTACAAGAACCAAGTGCATTTTGCCTGTTGAAGTGTAATCCTTATTCATATGTATGCTTCTGACATGTTGGGGTCCACTCATCTATACTGATCTGTAATTTTTGCTTAGTCTGCAGTTGTTTATCTGCTACTTAAATTTGTTGTTGCCTGGGTAAACGGACAAATTGCTTTCCTAGAGGCTGGTGAAACTGCTGTAGTTGTTGACTTCTGCATGCGTTTGCTTCAGCTGTACTCATCGCACAATATTGGCAAGGTAAATCTTTTATACACTGTTGAGCTGTGTCATTGATAAACTAATAGACTCTTACAAGGAGGGGTAAAAAATAAGTTGGTTAAGTGAACCAGAATTCTTGTTTTCCAGATATCACTAAGCCTTTCAAGCAGCTTGCTAAGTGAGGCAAAGACCGAGAAGTATAAGGATTTGCGTGCTCTTCTTCAACTCCTTTCAAGCCTTTGTTCAAAAGATCTGGTATACGTTTGACTTTTGAAATTTACTTTTTAATCTTGGAAATGGTATCAATTACTTGAACGTTTTAAATTAAGCATATTGGGTAACGATGGATATTTCAGATTGATTTTTCGTCAGATTCTATTGAGACACAAGGCACAGATATATCTCAGGTAATATCATATAGCAGTTAAGCTTATAGATGGCGTCTGACGAATTCCCCAACAAGTATAAAATAAAATAATAAAAATATAAAAACAAAAATTCTAATGTAGTGATATTGCAGGTTGTTTATTTTGGTCTACACATAGTTACCCCTCTGATATCTTTGGATCTGCTGAAATACCCCAAGCTCTGTCATGATGTAAGCATGTGTATGAATCAGGAAACAGAAAGATCTGGTGTAATTTTGGATACTGATATATGGTACATTCTTGTGCAGTTCTTCTCTTTGCTATCCCATCTCTTAGAGGTCTATCCTGACACAGTTGCACAACTAAACAGCGAAGCCTTTGCTCATATACTTGGCACTCTCGATTTTGGTCTTCACCATCAGGTAAACAGAAGCATGCTTTATCAACTATGATATTGGAGAAATAAATAAGTAAATAAAGACTCTAATGTGAATTGTGTAATGTAAATAATGCTCTACATATCTTCATGTTGATGTATTATTCGAATTGTGGTAATTATCTCGAGCATCACAGCCCTCATGGACTTGCACTTAATGGGTGCTTTAGGGCCTGTTTGGGAACACAATTGTTCTCTAGTATTCTTAGATATTCTTAAATATTTCCCTTTCCAAACATCACTCAAACACAAAACACTTTTCAATTTTAAATCTTCATATTTTTTATTTAATTATTACCTAATCACTACAACTTTTCCAACTTCCAAACTAAACACAAAAAATAATACAAAATGTCAAATTTAAAAAAAATAATATTTATTTAGCTTTATAATAATTTTATTCAACTTTTTCTCTCACTTCCCAAAACCCAATAAAATATCGTAACTTAAACTATTTCACTATTATTCACAGGTATTCTTAGTGTCCAAACGAGCTCTTAGTGTCCAGTGTTCCTAGTGTTGGAGAGGATAGGGAGTTGTGACCTTTGGTGGTGTAACACCATTTCCACAGGGATAGGAATTGTACATATTCACATATCACCTGAAGAGATCCATAAATGAAAATACCTCAAACAATACTTCATTATTTTAAAATAGTAAATCAAATGGTAATAAAATCAGATTGTGGCAAGTTTAAACAACTGAAAATAAAAAAATGCTTTAATGCCCCTACATCATTATAACTCAAAGCTATTGCTGCGTTTAACATAAAAGAATAGCTGAACCAATCGGATTCAAGGTAAGGAAGGCAATTTCAAGTTTAGAAGCAATTTTGAGGGAATGCTACACTAAACTTGTTCAAAGGTTTGCAGCCATCAAATCACTTATAAAGTTTGGTAACAAGTGCTGTAGGAGTGTAAATATAGGAGGAAAAAAATGGTTAGTTGTACTGATTTCAATGTTGTACAGAAATCAGGGATTTTTAACAGTGAAATCAGGGATTTTTCTCATTAGAGGTGAAAAAATTTTGTTTTTCACTTGCGAAGCACTGCTGGCAGCTCTGAGAAGTAGTATTTTAGGGCTTCAAATTTAGGGCCTTTTATCTGTACAGCAACAAAAAGGGAGGTGCATTGCTAATGATTTGGAAATTTTTGCACCAATAGGTCGCAGCAGGGTGCTAAAGCAAGAATTTCCTCTTTAACAAGTTTTTAGGTCATGGAATTAGGGCAAACATACAAAGGATAATTTTTTGTTTATATGTAAAATGCACAAAGGATAAATTCTTTGGTTTATTTGCAGGAAACTCTAAAAATATAAAGAGTTTTGTTGAAATTCTTACCAAAAGGTATTGATTAAGAATTGGACGGCAAGCGACAGTGTCTAGAGATGAGTTTTAAGACAATCTCCATTGGGTACCCACTAGTCACAGCCAGTAGAAGGTGGTGTTGTGGTGATTAGAAGCGAGGAGAGATAGGGTTACCACCAATAATCAAGCTGTTGGAATGCCAGCAGTGATTTCCCTATTGGAATTGAAGTGTAACTTCTTATTTCACTCACCCTCTCGTGGTGGCAGCAAGAGAATGAGGAGCTGAGGATTGAGCTTCTGATTTTGGGACCTCAATTCTGCACAAACAGAAAAGAGGAAGTCGGCTGCTGTCAATCAAACATGCATCAAGAAAGGTGTTCCATTTAAGGTTTATTGTGTGCCTATCGCTGCTGCAGACTTGGAAGATGATTTCCAACCTCCACCTTGATTTGTTTATGAATAATCAGAGGAGGATGGCTGGAGAGGGCTGGCAGACCTGGGAGTGGCTTCCTATACTTGAGGAAAACGTGCTTAATTTATTGATGGAAGTTTTAAGGAGAAAAAGGGTTGAGGGGCAGGGTGTTTAAGAGGGGATTAGGGATTTTGGAAGAATTAGGGCTCTTGACAGCCAATTGCTGGGTTTTCTTAAGGAAAAAGTGCAATGTAAATCATTTCCGAAATCCCCAAGGGTTTTGGAACTTTCAGGGCTTCTAGGAGACTTTTTTTGTTTTTTGTTTTTTATAAGTAAGAGATAAATATTATTGATCTGAATGAAATAAGCATAGCTTGTGTACACAGGAAGTATACATAAGAACACCTAAATACATGCCAAGAGTGATGAATTGAAGACAGGAAATCATGAACGATGTTCCCATTTAGTACAATAGCGGAAAACCAAAGCAGTAAAGTGTGAAGAAAAAAGCTCTTCAGCTCCATCACGGTGCGTTCCTTGTCTTCAAAGCAACGCACATTCCTTTCCAACCAAATACACCATATGATACACAACGGGATCATCTTCCTCTACGAGACTTCTAACTTGCTGTTTTAAAATAAACAGAAACCCTAGACTATGTGTGTCTTGGCAGACCTGTAAGTTTGGTTTCTAGTAAGTTTCCTCTTACCCTAATTGCAATTACAATTTCCAGGCTTTGGATACATGGCAGAATGCTTCTTAGGGCCTGAAATCCTAGTTTTTCAGGATTGTTCTTGATTGATAAGTTTTTTTACCTGTACAGGTTTTGATTGAATCCCATTTTTGGCAAGTTTTGTGTATTTGCTTATTTAGTAAATCAGTCCCAACAATAGAACCAATCAGCATTAGATAAAATATCAATCAATAACAAAGAAGAATAACAAGCTGCAGCCCTGTATCAATATGCAATTAAAACCGACAATAAATTTTGACCATGTTAAATTAGTGTTTTTTTTTTTTTTTTTAACATCCTCGTGTATGATGGGGGGGTTGTGTGCAGTCATCCGTCTGTATGATATGACATTGCTTTCTACATGAAACGTGTTTGCCCGCCATCTAAGAAAGTAACTTTGTGTTGTCCTTGTAGGATACCGAAGTAGTTGATATGTGTCTAAGAGCTCTGAAAGCTCTTGCTTCTTACCACTACAATGAGACAGGCAGTGGTAGAACAGGCTTGGGCTTACATGCTTCTGGAATCATGGATCCAGGAGGAAATTTTCAGGAAGGCATTTTGAGCCGGTTTCTTCATTCATTGCTGCAGTTACTCCTTTTTGAGGATTACAGGTGAAGATTCAGTCTCTCTTCATTAAGGTTGAGTATTCATGATGTTCGATTCTTCTGTCTGCATATGTATGCCCATATGTATTGGACACACTCATAGTGATACTGTTGGGGAACAAAGTTTGTTACACAAATTCTTTTGCCTTGCAAATCGAAAAAGAAGGGGAAAAAAAGGGGGAAGAGGGGGCAAAAACCCTCCCGGGGGGGGGGGGGGGGGGGGGGGGGGGGGTGGTTTGTTTATGGGGAAGGGGAACAAAAGCTGCTCTTAGTGCTTGATAAAACAGAAGGGGATATCCCTTCTTCCAATCTCAGTTGTGATTTTTATGTCAAGATATAATTTCAGAAGCGCACAGACGCCTGTCTTATATGCAGACACCCACTTAATAAAGATGGGTTACCTCATTACTCTTTTTTCAGCCTATTATTAAGTTCTCTCGTGTGTATCTTATGATTCAGTCCGGACCTGGTCAGCAGTGCAGCAGATGCTCTCCTTCCTTTGATTCTTTGTGAACAAGGCTTATATCAGGTATTCCCGATTGTGTAATGCTGACAGTCTCTCGCATTGTGGTGTATTTGTGTAGTAGGCTTTTTAATGTATGCTTCTTTGGCTTTCAATGGTCATTTGTGCTTTCATCTAGTTTATTTAGTCCTCCTACTTTTATATTTCATTTTATGTTTCCTTCTCACCATTTTGTTATTTGAAGTATGCTTTCGTATCACATTATGCTTCAAAAAATCTTTGCTTCTTTTCTGTAAATGAAAAGTTAAGATCTGGTTTTTTGGATGTTTTTTCTACCACAAAACGAGGCTGCAACACTCCCTCAACCCTGATGGTCACAAGCAAGCAGCCACATGCTGCTGCCCCTTGCTGAAAACCTCCCATGGCAACAGTGAACTAAACTAGTTATTGGTGGAAATCGAACTCCACTGCGTCTCTGAGCTGTACTCCTCCCCCAGAAGCATTTGATCTTTTAGGTGATGCAGCAACCGTATTGTCCTTCAAATTATGCTCCGGTGAAGAAGGTGGATATGGTGAAAGGGACTGCCCATCTTGATCTAAATCATTCTGTGTTCGCGGTGATCCAGCAACTGGATTTTTCCCTGATTTCCGCTCCAGTGAAGAAGGTGGAGTTGGTCAAGGAGGCTGCCTATTTTATATGAAAAATCTGATAATCTTTGGTATACTTATGGGTTTTTCTCCTCCAAACCCCGAATCTGATAATCTTGGGGATACTTCTGGCTCTCCACAATTTGGTTCCATGCTCTCAGAGACATCTTGGAGCTTGGCGGGCCCAAAATCAAATTCAAGTGTCTTTGCTGAGTGGATCAGCTGTGGTTAGTGAGTCAGTGGTCACACAACTCCCTCTCTTGTCTGTCGTTGACAGCAATGTTGCGTTGGTTAAACCTTAATCATTGTGGTGGCAGCGTTATTGATCATGTCTATGGCTCTCTAGCAATACCCATGTCGTAGTATTATGAGCCAAAGATGGAATGCAACGTGGGGTTGGAAGGTTCAGAGGAGTTGTGGGAAAAGCAGTGAAGCGACCTCAATTTTGAGCTTCAAAACAATTGAAAGAAAAGATCGTTTTAGCAGAAAAAGAAAATATCTGAAAATTTTATAGAAGCATGATTGATGCTATTTTAGAAACTTAACGGACACTCACTTAATGCAAGTCGACAGGGGGACCACATTGAATGCAAACTCAAAATATTTGAGATTAGGGGACAAGGTGGTTGTATTTAGTGGCTTTCCTTAATCCAATATCACCTTTATTAGAGCCACACAATGTTGGGAAGTTGACGCTTTCACGGCATTCTACAATCTTGTATACTCTAGTAAAGTGAGTGGGGGAGGCGCAGATAAGATCTTTTGGCATCCCTCTAAGAAGGGGAAATTCCCCATCCAGACATCCTACAAGTCTCTCCTAATGCAAAACACCAACACATTCCCATGGAAGAACCTTTGGAAGACTGAGGCTTCTTTAGGAGCCGATTTCTTTTTATGGACGGCCTCCTTGGGGAAGATACTCTATTCAGAAATGCCAAATTATTGTTATGGATTAGTTTTGTATGTCTAAAAAATGTGGAAATTCCGTTGACCACTATTACTTCATTGTGAAGCGTCCATGACCCTATGGAACGATATCTTTAGAGTCAAGCTAGCTTAGGTGATGCCAAGAAGGGTGGTTGAGTTTCTAGCAAATTGGAGTGGCATTTGTGGCAACTCACAAATCGCAGCAATTTGGAGGATGATCCTGACCTGTCTTTGGTGGTGCCTTTGGAGAGAGAGAGATGAAAGAAGTTTTGAAGATCGCGACCAATCAATGGACGAACATAGAATGCTTTTCTTTTATACCTTACTCCATTGGTTGATTGCAATATATTTCATGGCATGAATATTCATGAGTCCCTTGTATCCCTACACAATCATGCATGGGTATTGGCTCTTGTATGTCTCTTGTACTTCAACTATGCCTACTTTCTATCACCAGTAAAATTCTTATTTACCAATAAAAAAATGTGATGAAGTTGATGATATCATTATGGCATTCCGCCTCTCAGTTTGTTTTTTCGTTGTCAAATGTTCTATGAGGGATTGACGTGGGGTATTCTATGTTACAGAGGTTAGGCAAAGAGTTGTTAGAAAGGCAGACAAATCCGACACTCAAATCAAGGCTGGCAAATGCATTGGAGTCTCTGACAAGCACAAATCAACTCTCTTCAACCCTTGATCGTATTAATTACCAGAGATTCAGGAAAAATCTTAGTAAGTTCCTAATTGAAGTTCGTGGATTTCTGCGAACCATGTGATATTTCTTATTGTAAAAATATGGAATGTATTTTGTTATATTCTTTCTGTGGTTATCCTATTAAGTTTTTTTTTATTTTTTGGGTAATTAGAAAGTTTTTCCCTTTGCATGAGCATTCGTCTTGTAATTTCTGAACATACTGAGGGCTTGGCATTTTGAACTTTCCATTTCTGAGTCTTGAAAACAGTTTGAGAGTTGAGATGTATTTTCTCCCTTGTACTCCACCCTTTTTTTTTTTTTAATTCATCATTTGAGATTTTATCATTCACTAGTTGACCTACCCAGGAATGAAAACCAACAAAGATAAATTTAGATATTTAAATAAGCTGCTTGGTCTAATCAACTCTTTGAACAGCAAGGTTTGGATTCAAAACTCATTCCAACTCATTTCATTTCATTTAATCATTATAAATTTTACAAATTTCTATACAAAATACAATTACCAATTCAACTCTTGCAAATTCGAAATAAAAATAATATTATAATAATATTTTATTTAATTTTTAACTTTTATTTAATCTCATTTCTTCTCAACTCAGTGTTCAAACCTCCCACGATTGGTTTTTATGTTGCAAAATGCAAGAGCAAAATTAGCTAATCATTAAATTCATGCTGAGTTATGTGCATAATTTTTTATGATGATATTGATAAGTATACATCAGGACAGGTTTGAGGCTTCAGATGAGATACAAAATTCTTATATGAATTTATTTTATCTTATTCTCAAACATAATTTAATTACAAAATTTTCAAAATAATCATTATAACTTTTTCAAACTTTCAAATAAAAAATAATTTCAACTTTTTCAAATCTTAAAAAAAATTATAAAATAATATTCTTATAATATTTAAACTTTATAATATTGTTTTTTCAATTTTTTCTCTTCCTTTTTTCAAAATTCAAGAAGTAGTCAATTCAAACTATTTTACTACTATTCACAAATTAATTATTATTTATAAAATTCTTATCTCATCATATTCCAAACAATAGGATCAATGTTCAAAAACATCTATGGTCTTTGCATTTACGGCTAGCACTTCATTTTGAGACTTATGTGCTGAAACTCCTATCTCATCTTATCTCATCATATTATTATAATTTTTCTAAATTTTTAAATAAAATACAATAAATGATTTAACCTTTTCAAATTCTAAACCAAAAATGATATTAAAAAATAATATTTTATTCAAATTTTATCTTATTTAAAAAATGATATTAAAAAATAATATTTTATTCAAATTTTGTCTTATTTTATCTCATCTCAACTCACTATTCAAATCAAATCTCGTACTATTCACAGTATTACTTCCTCTTCACATGTTGCAATAAAAAAGTATTACATTACTTCACGACGATGGGCCATCCAACGACACCATAATGTTGTAAAGTGCTTATCAAATTTGCAATAATTTAGTAACGTTTATACAATGGTAGTTAATTTAGGAGTAAAAGTAGTAACACAAAATGTATGTATTCCTAGATTTAGATCAATTAAAAGTTTTTCGAATACGGTGGAAGAGAGATAAATACACAAAATAGGCTCTACAATATCTATAGTTTTCCAAGTAAATTTTAAAGTAATACTAAATGCTCAATAAATATTATGAGATTCGCTTTATTTGTTTATTTTTTTATCTTGCTCTAGAGTTTAGATTTTGGGAACTTTAGAGGATCAAAATATTGTATTCCTTAATCAACTAGCCGTTGACGCGTTTTGTAGTCTTCATTCTAGAGAAGGTACATTAAAAATCATGACATCTCATAGACAAATCAGGTTTACCTAGAGATTAATGTCTTATAATATTCCCTTCCTATTTAATCTTTAGGAGATTGGTGGCTGAAATCTTTAATGATGTACTTTTAGTGAGTTGACAGGACTACTCAACAGGTTTCATACGAAATATCAATCCACCTAAGCCAAATGACGCATTTAAGATAAAGTTAATTTGAATTACCTCAAGTATAATAGAATCTCTATAATCTTAAGCTTTTCTCGTCTTACAACCCATGTTAAATTATTGTGATCACACTTTTATGTCACCTAGAAGGTTATTATAATCTCCTAAAATGATTCCACACTTCACGATTAAAAGCTTGAGATAATTGTTCTAGGAAATTTAGAGAGAGAGGAGATGCATTCGTTTGTACGTTCACTCACTTTTTTTTTCTTACACTAAAAAACTGATGTATGTAAGACTCTTTTCTAAGAGTCTTCTTATACGATGGTTAATTAACTTTCCTAAAAGTTAAATTAACTGCTTGTGGTGAGGAGTTAATTGACTTCTTGTAACTTCCCCACCCATGTGGACACTATTTGGGTCATGGAATACTCATTTACTAACATCTCTCACTAATCCACAATGGGTGTCATGCCCAATAACAATCTCCTCCTGATCTCTCATCCAATAATCTCTTATACAAAAAATGAAGGGTGCGGCCTGACAAGAAGACAAATGGTAGGATTAATTCACCATCTTACTAACATCGTACATCACTTATAACATCTTATTCATGTCTCAGATTATTTGATCTCACTAGGTAAAGGGTCCTTATCCCTCACGACTTCATAACTTAAAGCAATTCTTGACCTCCTATTATATAATATGCTCATTATTATATTGAGTTAAAACAACATAATCGAATAGGCTATGAGTCATAAAATAAAAAATATGAATCTAAATAATCTTCACTAGACACTCATATTAATTCAATTAGACTGAACCGTTTTCCTAGACATTCTTAATGAGACCATATTACTTGTGGCCTTGAGATAACATGCTAAAGTTGTGACATCAAGTTTTCATCCCAGGATATAGTTCCAGATTTAAGGGCATAAAATTAGATCATTTATTAATCTATTAGGGCTCACATAGTGACTGAGCAGTGATCTATCCAATCATTCCCTCTACACTTGAAATATATGTTACAATGGAACTCTCATTCAATTGGCTTTGTCACATTCAAACGCCGTAGAGATTTTAGTTTAGTCACCAAGTGCCCTAACTTGAGTTCCTAGCACGTCACATATCTAGCGCCTACCTAAGATCTCATATTCCACTTTAATCAATCTTCATGCAATTGTGCAAATACTTCATCTATGACTTTTGTAAGTCTCATCTTAGTCAAGTTAAGGCAGCATTCCTTAAATTTTTCTTGAATGCTTTGAAAGCATCAAGATATTTATTTGCTCACTTTCCAAATGCCAAAGTAATCAATTTGTCTTATCTTGCTCGATATTCAAGTGGTAAGGTAATCATCCATGTGAATAGACTGATCTTTGCCTGATGACATCTATAAATATGTGTTTTTTACTTAGTACCAATTAACTATTAATATAAAATAAAAACAATAATAGTATTGATACAATAGATATTAACAACGTTAAATGTATAATAAAGTCAATAAAATATCTTTAATACAACATATATAAAATCTGATGAAGTTTCAAACTCTTAATATAAGTTTGGAAAGCATTTATACTAGTAGCCTTAGTAAGAGGATCATCTCAACTACTATCTTGCTAGTAGAGATATGTTGTAGGATCACCTCACCACGCGTAACAACATCCCGAATGCAGTGAAATCAAATATCTATATGTTTGGTTCTGTTATGGTATTTTGGATCCTTGGCATATGCCAAAGCTATTATATTATCATTGTATATCTTAAAGACTTCATCTACAAGAGTGGTAACCTCTAGGCACTGAAAAAATATTCTCAAGTAAACAATCTCTTGTACAGCTACTGAACATGCAATGTACTATGACTCTATCATGGACAAAGAAATGCTTGAATGTTTCTTGATACACTAAAAAACAACTCCCCTACTAAGCATAAATACATAACCCATCGTGGATTTAAGCTCATTTTTATCATTAGCCCAACCAATATCGCTATAACCCTTTAGTTTCATTTCTCTATCCTGATTGCAATGAATGAGATTTGTTGTCCCATGAAAGTATCATGAAAACCTCTTAACTGCTTACGAATGAATAGATCCTCAGTAACTCTGATAACAACTAACCAATCCAACTACAAAGCAAGTGTCAAGCTGTGTACACAACATAGCATATATCATATTTCAAATTGCATTTGCATAAGGAATTCTGGTTATATCTTTCTTTTCCTCATTGCTCTTGGGGCAATGTTTTAGGCTCTATGTGTGCCCCTACTTAATTGGAGTATCTACATGTTTGGAGTTGTGCATACAAAATCTTTCTAGAATATTCTTAATGTAAAGTTACTTGAGACAAAATAAGAAGTTTCCTACATTGATCCATTGAAATTCTAACTCTAAACACATAATTTGCTTCACTGATACCCTTCATCTCAAAAGTAGAAGACAACTATTTTTTCATGGTGATAATTATTTCTATATCATTTGAGCTAATGATATAACAACTCGTTAGAAATTTAATGGTGGAATTTTTACAGACTTTAGGAATCTCGTGAAAATCCCATAAGTTTTCACGAATCCAATCACACAGGTTTTAATCTGTCAACATAGTCAGTGTTATCACTCACTGTGATGATAGAATTGCGATTTTAAATGTTATGGTCTGCGCCACTAGCCTCAGCTGATTATTTAGGATTTTATGGCGCAATAACTCATTTTCACAATTTCGGACAAAACGCCTATTCGAAATTGTGAAATTACTTTTAGGGGCACTTGGGGATTGAGTTTCGGTAAACGATTTTCATTGTAGGTTAATATGAATATTTAGGATTTTTCAGTACTAAGTTTATCATGCATTTTTTTGGAGTGAATAGTAACTTCGATAAGGGTACTAAGTGCAGTGTTTTCAAAATCACAGTGTGGAATGTCCAAATTAGGTTAGAGAAATTTTATTTGAACACTTGGCAAGATCTTAGCCATACATAGTGAATAGTATTAGACACTTGGCACAAAGAGAAACCATTAGATGAATTTGTGAAGGAAATCAAGGTGTGAGATCATGCCACCTAAATAAATTCCACCATTGAATCTCATCTGATCAACCAAATTGAGCCAAATCAAAGAGGGTTTCAACCCTAGTGAAACCCTAAATGGTTGAAATCCATTTGAAACCCCAAAATCTTGGTTAAAACCGAAACCCTAAATGGTTTCCCCAAACCCTAAAGTTGGCATTCAAACCCTTTTTGGTCCAATTTCTAGCATTGTGTTTAATCACTTGATTAAATCACTTCCACATGCTATTAATTTCTCAAATTCTTGTTATGACATCATTATCCAACCTTTTAAACCTTGGAAATTTGTTTGGTCCAAGAAAAATTGAATTTGGGCTTGATAGAATTTCAAACCTTAACCAAACCCCATTTAAATACCAAATTGAAGCCCACGAATTTGGCCACCTTGGAAAATCTTCTTGAAGAAGTTTCCTCCCCCACATGGCAGACCATTCACTACCCTTGGCTGCACCCAATAGTGCCTTGATGAGATGGAGAAACCCACCCCCATCAACCTCCATACCTCACATGTGACATCTCGTTTTTATGTGTATTTTCACTGAAGGAGTATTTTAATTTAATTAATATATTAGTTCTTTTATTTTAAATTATTGTATTTTAATTGGATTTATTTAGTTGTGTATTTATTTTGTGGACCTTTCTTTATATTAATTATCGTTTTGAATTTAAATTGTTGTGTAATTTAATTTAGTTTGTTTTTTGATTTAAAATTTAGTTCTTAGTTTTTATTAGTTATTTATTATATTTTAAAGTGATGTGGTGTTTAAATTAATTTAGTCATTTTATAGTTTTTAAAATTGTTTTCGTCGGATCAGTTTTTGGACTCCAGGGGTGAGGATTGGACCTCATTTCTTTTCTGTTGCCGGAGCAGCTCCCATGAGCTCAACTTTGATTTACCCTTTTTCCGTTTCCACCGCCACCCACGACCAAAACTCACTTCCATTAGTTTCATAAACATCTCTAGGCCATTCCCTATCAATCCCAAGTCTTGGTTTGTTCCCGTTCGAAAATGGGTATTTTACAACCCACGGCCACAATGTAAAATACATTGTTACGTTGCTTTTTCTCCGTCGTTTGCAACATCGTGATCCTTCAAAAAATATTTTATAGTGCTGTAAGTATTTTTCAAACTCTATTTTTGATTTAAATATATTATTACTTTTTCAATAAATTCATTGACTGGTTGGTTAATTTCGGACTGAGTCTGAGGAGTTGGGGGTCGGATGGATTTGATGACGGAGTGTTTGGTTATTGTTGATATTGTTATTTGTTAGATTAATTGTGTCTTGAGGTGTGCATTGCATGTATGTACATGTGTTGGAACTTGAAAACTGGGCTTTCAAGCGAGAAATGTTTTTGGTTTATGTGAACGATTGGAGTGACTCGTTTGAGTCAGAGGCACGTGTAGGCACGGTGGTAGAATCCCGCTTGTGGTTCCCACCTACGGTGCACGCGGCGCAGGGATGGTGGTAAGCAGGGACGGTGGTAGAATCCTGCCTGTGATTCTCGCCTATAGTGCTCTGATGGTTTGGTTTTTGGGCTATTATCGGGGATAATGGTGAGGTTATGTTTAAAGGAAATGTTTTGGGCCAAAATGGGATTTTTGGCATGCGTGGAAAATGTGGATTTATGGGATATGTGCATTTAGCATTCTTTTATGCATATTGTTGAGTTTAATATGTTTTTATCTTGTGGCGTTTGGATCTTTACTTACCTGCGGCACCAGTTTGGTACCGTAGATTTTGATGCAGAGGTCGAGGAAGAGGAGGAGGCTGAGCCCGAGGAGGCGGCTCTGTCGAAGTATTGATTTGGAGTTTTATGCCTTGTAGTTTGGTTTTGAAACGATATTTGAGGCTTGTAATATTTTATTATGTACCTAGTTATAAGAATTTTGTTATCCACTGCGTGTTTTTATTTGCACTTTGTCGATATGGTGGTGACCCGTGTTGTCATCATCTCGACGTCTCGATTTCCACGTGTCCGTATGTGGGATTTGGGGGTGTCACATCACAGCTTCTGCAGGCAGTCCTTTTCGCTCACTATTCTCCACTTTATGTCACATAGCCACGTGCAAGATACACTTCTTTCCCTTTAATCACTTCTTCACCCCGTTCTTAGAGAGAAACCCCAAAGAGCTCTCTCGGGCAGATTTATGGGTCTGTTTGCGTGAAGATTTTTGACCATTTTTAAGTATTTTCGCATGATTACTACTTCATAAAACATGTTCCTCTTTGAGTATAGTTTCATTATATATATTATTCGTATCATTCCATGGTCATTTGGTTGGTCAAAAGTATTTTTAACTATGGAAAGGTCATTCTAGGCGTGAAACTAGAGAGTATGTTATGTTTTGGAGTTTTTGACCAAGCTAATGGACATATCTTGGTCTGAAAATTTTATGAAGTGTTGTTAGCATGTGTTTAAGAGTGTTCTTTGAGGTTTTGTTGCATGAATAAAGCTTTTGGTGATATATTTTCTTAGATCTATAAACTTGAAAATTGGAAGTGGAAAAATAGTTTTTATTTGGAGAAAGTTTGAATATTTCGTGATTTGATCTTACTCTAAAGGCTTTGATATTTTTATATGATGATTCAAAGTCTCTTATTTTCATATTAGGATGTTATTTTGAAGATATTTAGTATTAGTTGCAAAGATATGATTTTTCTATGCAAGAGCGTTTCGGTTAGACCTAAGATTTGATGTTTCTGGATTAGATCCATGTCTTATTTGATTTTTAGCCATGTGGTTTTAAGTTTGATGGCTGGATATTCTTTAGGACACATTTTTAAACCATGTGATGCTTTATTTCAAATATCTCACATTCTTAAGCCATTGATCAAGAGATTTCTCAAAGCTAGTTAAGAAAAAAGTTTCTGTTTTTGGACTAAGTGTAAAACCAAAAACTCCAATTGCTATTTTGTGATTTTGTTGACTTTAGTTTGATGATTTAAATTATTTTTGATCTTAGGATGATGTTATGAATATGTTAGAAGTAAGATTTGATTTTTGGAATTCTTAGGGATGTTTTGATTTAAGGTCAAAGCATTTTGGATCTTTTTACAAAAATGTTTGGTGTTGATTATTAGGTTTTTCTAAATGGATGTTTTAAGTATGGTTGTAAACTTAGGATAGGAAGATCCTTATTGCAAAATTTTATTTTAAGCATGAGTTTTGAAGTTGGAAGGAATTGCAACAAAAATAAAAAGAAATGGCCTATGGATGTTTCGGCTATAGTGTTTTTTCCATAGTTGTGATTTGTTTTAAATTTTTCTGAGTTGATATTAGAGTTTAGGACAAAATTTACATGAGGAATGTAAAGTTTGGAAATTTTTGGAGTTAGGATGTGAAATCCTTAAGTTAGGGGTAAAATGATCATTTTCCCACATATAGAGGGTGAAATGATAATTTTACTCTAAGTTTTCTGTTTTACACATTTTTAATTATTAGTAATTAAATTTCTAACTTTTAGAATACATTCTTACAGTTCCTCGTGTTTTATGCTTTATTCTCGTAAAACTCGACAATCGAGATAAGTTAGTTCTTAACTTACTATCAGTTTACTATGTATGTGTGATGGGTAAGGGAACTACAGTTTATATATGTATGTTACCATATATGCCATGCCATACAACGTCATTACGTCTTTATCTGTTATGCATGATTTTTTTTCTGTAATGAATATTTATCTGTTACATAATCTATTCTGTCATGTATTGCTATATGTTATAAGTATACCAAGTTAAGTATGATATCTATTACATGTATGTCAAGTCAAGTAATATGCATTGTTGCAAATATGTCATGTTAAATATGTTGTCTATTACATGTTATACCATGTTACGAAATGTTTATATCTCAAGTAAATGTCTTTCGAGTTACGTTCAAGTCAGTTATGTCTAGGATACTTATGATGTAATCATTATGATTGTCCAAGCATCTCCATTTGTAATTCACACAAGGTACTTTTGGCGAAATCATTTTGATTGTCAGAATGCAGTTCAAGTTCAGTTATGCAGATACTCCTAGTGTAATCATTCTGATTGTTAGGGTATCTTATTTAAAATACTCATGATGGAATCATTCTAATTATTAGAGTATTACTAGGTACTCATTGTGTAATCATTCTGATTGCTAGGATACATGTTTTAAAATATTCGTAATGGAATTATTTTGATTGTTAGAGTATTACTAGGTACTCCTGGTGTAATCATTCTGATTGTTAGGTTACGTGATTTAAAATATTGATGATGGAATCATTCTGATTGTCTGAGTATCTCTGATGGAATATGTTGGGCGGAATCATTCTGATTGTTCAATATTCTTGATGAAATGGCTGGCGGAATCATCTTGATTGTTAGAATTCAAGTCCAAGTTCATGTTAAGTAAAGAAACAAGATTCCAAGTTTATGTTAAGTCAAGTTTTAGATCAAGTGCATGTTAAGTCAAGTTTTAGATCAAGGTTCAAGGTCACGTTCATGTTATGTTCATGTTCATGTTCATGTTTATATCATGTTATGTTTACGTTTATGTTATATTCAAGTTCATGTTCATGTCATGTTATGTTCACGTACATATTATGTTCAAGTTCAAGTTCTTGTTATGTTATGTTCATGTTCACATTATATCTCAAGTTCACGTTTATGTCATATGCCCAGGTTTATTTTAGGTTCATGTTCATGTTTATGTTATGTATGTTCATGTTCATGCTATGTTTCAAGTCCATATTTTGTTTCAAGTTCACGTTCATGTTATGTTACTAGTCCATGTTATGTTTTAAGTTCAAGTTCATGTCATGTCAAGTAAAATTCAGTTTATGTTTCAGTTCAGGTTATGTCAGTTATGCCATGCTATATGTTAAGTTATGATATGCTTACTTACGACTTTAATTATGCATTCATGCTTTTACTGCCATGCATACATCATTAACCTGTGTGGGAATTTCCTATTAACTTACTGAGATTTGTAATCAAATCTCATTGTAGTAGTCCCAACTACTATTCTCCCCCGAATGGTAGATCTTGTTACAGGATCCAAAGGAGAATCAGAATCCAACCAACTGAACACGATCGACTAAGCTAAGGTGCGACGTCGATGATGGCATAATATTTAACTTAGGTTACTATTTGTACTTATGGAGTTGTATCTCTAGTACTCTTTTGATCACAACCATTTTGGACTAGTGTTGTGATCATGACTGTTTAGTATGCCTTTATGTATGAAGTATTTTTCAAGTATTTGAGATATTTTTAGTTTGGTGCATAGTATTGCTAAAGAAAAAAAAATTATCTGTTGCAAATATTGCATAATGGTAGATGCATGCTAGGAACATTACATCTTATATGTCATGAACGAGGGCAGATAATCATGTGTTGCATGTTTCGATATTTCAAATGTCCGTTCGATTCCAAACAGAATCTGGGAACGTCACAAATGAGATGTAATCTACATACAAAAATAAAATCAGAAAACTCTTTACTGTATGTTTGACATAACACAATGGTCTTTTGCTAACATCTCAAAACCAATTGAAGTAATGGCTTCATGAAATCTGAAATACCATTGTCTAGACAATTATTTAAGGCAAAAAAGTTTTTTGTTGGTAAAATTTGTGCTCTTGTACCTCAACCTCAAAGCCAACAGGTTAATCCATATGGATCTTCTCATCTAATTCTCCATTGAGTAATATAGTTTTCAATCTCTGTAAATCCCCTGCCTTGCCCTACATGTATAAGGCCAACCCAACGCCCCTCCCCCCCCCCCCCCCCCCCCCCCCAAAAAAAAAAAAAAACTCAGTTTCCCAAACTCTCTCGATCTCTCTCTTCCCAAACTCTCTCAATCTCATTTGCCATGAAAAGTAATAGACGCCGACAGAGAGGAATCGATTGGGTTCGTTGTAACAGACGCTGACAGAGAGGAATTGATTTTGTTTGCTATGAAAGTTACAGACGCTAAGGTAGATGAATCTCTCTTGATCTGGGTTTGTTCATTGTTGTAACAGACACCGAGGTAGATGAATCTCTCTTATTCTGGGTTTGTAACTTGTTCTGGTGTTTGGGTTTGTTGTAATCGATTGGGGGACCTGGGGAGGGGAGCAGAGGAGAGGGGAGGAGGGGGAGGGGGGGCAAACGGATGGAGGTCCACCCTCGCACCCCGTGAAGTGGATGAGGTACCCCGCCCCCACATGGGACAGGGGCAGATTACAAGGAAACAAATCTCCACCCCAGCCCATGCAGGGACGGGGGGCTAGGAAGGGGTGGCCCTACCCTATAAGGGGTAGGTAACACCCGTATATGCAACTATAGCTAGAATAAGGAGAATGGAAGCAAATATCACAGGAGATAATGTTTCTTCCTAATCTATATCCTCTCTTTGGATACAACCCTATGCCACGAGAGAAGCCTTATATTTATTAATTGATCCATATTCAACTTTGGGATGAATTTTGGATTTTATGGGTTCGGTTTGTGCACAACCCTTTGTAGATCAATTTGTGTAACAGGGAACTAATTAAATGAAAATCAAAATGGGCCAGGTTGTGGTACGTACATTTGATTATTGTTGTCTACTGATTTTGAACGTTATTTTACTAATAAAATCCCAGGCCAAACTTTACTAATAAAACAGTGTGCCACTGGAGATCAACCTCAAAATGCTCAAGCCCAGCCCGCAAATAGGGCCCCAAGTCAGTAAAAGGCTGCCCAGCCCACCACTAAAATGACCTCATTTTGGATTCGAACCCACATTTCTTTTCCCTTCTCTTTTACTCTCTCTTATTTACCCTCCTGTGCCGAATACCCCCATCTCTCTCTCAACGGTCTCTCTATTTCTCTCTCGGTCGCTATCATTTGTCACACCGACCACCATTTCTGTTAGAGACCCATTAGCAAGAGCCCTAGAATGAAGAAGAACAAGAACAAAAGTGAAGTACTAAAGTGAGATCTGATTTAACAAAGTGAAGTGAAGTAGTGTGTTGAAGTACAAACGATGTCAGATCAAGTAATGTGGCACTACACTTGGGGCTAAGCAAAATGGAGACGTTTGAGGAATTGAAGGACATGTGCAATTGGGGATGACACGCAGTGTTTTATAATTAAGTTTGGAATCAATAAGAGTCAATGTAATACACAACATTTGGGAATTAAAGACACCAAACAATAAGTTTAGTGTTAGTGTGGGCCAGTAGTTTATGTTGTGTTAAACACAGCGTTCATAATTAAAACACCAAATGGTGCGTCTTGCTTGCTATGAGCTTTTTCTTCTAGCTAGTCTGGGTCAGTATAGAAAAAGTTAGAGTTAATTACAAATCTATAGTGGAGGCCTCGAATATATGGGAGAGGCATAATCAAAAATGGGAATCTGAAGAATATTGTATGACTGGTTGTCCAATGTGGTGCTAGTAAAGAAGCCAAACGGAAAATGGAGGATGTGCGTGGACTTCACTGATTTGAACAAGGTTTGCCTGGAAGACAGCTTTTTGCTCCCTTACATTGACCTGATCGTAGACTCAACAGTGGGCCATTGCATGCTAAGCTTCATGGATGCCTACTTTGGGTACAACCAAATCTGCATGAACCAGAATGACGAGGAGAAGACATCGTTCATCAGGGACTGGGGGCTCTATTGCTACTTAGCCATGCCTTTCAGGTTGAGGAACGCAGGGCCACCTACCAAAGGTTGGTCAATCGCATGTTCAATGACCAAATTGGGAGAAATATGGAGGTTTGTGTGGACAACCTACTGGTCAAAAGCAGAAACCTCATGCAACACCCAGACAATCTTCAAGAAGCCTTCATTGTGTTGAGATAATACTAGATGAAGCTGAACCTGACAAAGTGTGAGTTAGGCATGGGCTTAGGGAAGTTCCTGGGCTTCATGGTGTCGAAGCCAACCCAGAGAAAGTGGAAGCTATCCTCGTTATGCCTGCCCCCAGAGCATAAACAACTTCTAGACGCTCATGTGGCTGCCGTCAATCGTTTCATATCAAGGACTATCGAAAAGTGCCTTCCCTTCTTCAAAGTACTACGGAAGGCCAAAATTTGGAATGAGGAATGCGATACGCCCTCAAAAAATACCTCACTAGCCCTCCGTTGTTTAGCCAACCTAGATGCAGGGAGGTCCTAATCTTGTAACTGTTTGTCTCCCTACAAGTGACCTCATTGGCCCTGATACAAGACAATGGTGGGTTCAATGGCCAGTATACTACACCAATAGATCCTATAGAGGGGCGGAGGCCAAGTACCCCTGCATAGAATAGCTTGCCTTCGCTTTGGTAGTAATCACTTGGAAGCTCCAACCCTATTTCTAGGCCTACCTAGTCAAAGTCCTCATCGAGACCCCCTAAAGGAAATCCTAGAAAGACAGGATGCTGATGACTGCAAAAATTTCGTATTGCAGATTTTACAAGTTCGCTCGAGCGGAGGCTTTTGGCCGCTCGAGCGAATTCAGGCAGATTCAAACGCTCGACTGCCGCTCGACAGGGAGCTTGAGCGGGTTGCTGAAAAATGAAGATTGCTCGAGCGGAGACATTGGCCGCTCGAGCGAAATCAGGCAGAGTCGAACGCTCGATGTGCGCTTGATAGGACGCTCGAGCGAAATCAGGCAGAGTCGAATGCTCGACGTGCGCTCGACACCCCGCTCGAGCGAACATCGTATTTTGACAGATCTAGGGTCTTTGCCGTCAGATGATATAAAAGGGATTTTTCACTCTATGGCCGTACTTTTTGACTGGAGAACACTTTTTGGGACTGAAAAAGATAGCTAGAAGGATTCAATTCATCTGTTTTGGAGAGAGAATTCCAATTATTGCACGTACGTTGGAATCATACACGAGCACAGACGGGAGAAAAACATTGAATCATTTCCTTGAGTTTTTGAAGAAGAGTTGCGACTGCGAGGAGTATTTTTCAGTGTTTATTTTCTTCCAATCTTCTCAGAGCAATTATGGTGAATTCGTTTATGTTGAATTCGATTTCTAGCATGAGCTAAATTTTATTCATTCTAGGAAAACGATATAACCTATTTCCGAACTATGCTTGATTGTCTATGCTAATTTAAGACAATTCTCTCTTTGTTTATCTGATTTATTCTGAGTTTATTGCTTCTAATTAACTGGCCATTGATTAGATGATATTTAATCTTGTGATTTGCTATCGAAAGAGGGAATCATAGGGTAGATCTTGAATATTTCAGCATAGGTAAGTATAGAGATCGAAAGACTTGTATGAACCTATGTAGTAATTATTAAATCATTAGTCTTATTGCTTTCTTGCTTTATTAATTTGCATATTCTTGTGTGAATTGATGAACAGGAATAATTTCCAATTGACTATCGAAAGAGGCTGTTGGATGGATTAGAGATTTGCTAATGAACAAAAAGAATTAAATTAAATTAGCTGGATGAGAAAATCATAGTGAAGAATTAGGTGAAATCGATTTCCTAGAAGTTTTCTTTCCCATTAATTTGATCTTTGAACGTCAGTTTTATTTCATTTGCGTATTACTCTTTGAGTTGATCTTAGTTTAATTGGTGATGAAGGGACTCACTTTTGCAACAAGTTGTTTGTAAATCTTCTTTCTAAATATGGTGTAAAGCACAAGATAGCACTTGCTTACCATCCTCAAACTAATGGTCAAGCTGAAATTTCAAATAGAGAAATCAAGAACATCCTTGAAAAGACGGTCAAAACCAATAGAAAGGATTGGGCGAAGAAGCTTGATGATGCTTTGTGGTCATACCGTACAACCTTTAAAACACCTATTGGGATGTCCCCATACCGATTAGTGTTTGGAAAGGCATGTCATCTTCCTGTGGAGTTGGAGCATAGAGCTTATTGGGCTGTAAAAAAGTTTAACTTTGATTTGAAGGCAGCAGGTGAAAAGCGACTTCTTCAATTGAATGAGATGGAAGAGTTCTGGAATGATGCATATGAAAATGCAAAGATCTATAAAGAAAGGACGAAGAAGTGGCATGACAAACAGATTCTTAGGCGAGAGTTTGCTCCAGGACAACAAGTTTTACTCTTCAATTCACGACTTAAACTCTTCCCAGGAAAGTTAAAATCAAGATGGACAGGTCCTTATACAATTCATGAGGTTTTCTCTTTTGGAGCAGTAGATTTGAAAGACAAGACAGTGAATATTTTTAGAGTTAGTGGTCAGAGATTGAAGCACTACTATGGAGAACAAATGGAGAGGAACTATGCAATTATTCCTCTTGGAGATCCTAATTGATGATGATTGAAAAGTCTGGCTGTAGACTTTAAAACAAGCGCTTATGGGAGGCAACCCATAGATCTTTCTTTCATTCTTTCATTTATTTTATTATCTTTATTTATTTAGTTTTAATAAATTGGTTTTTGATGTAGGTTTATTTAGCATGAATAAAGAGCTGAAAAAATTTTAAACTACGGAAGATTCATCATGAAACCAGGGAAGTTCCTTTTATTTCTTCAATCCTTTTTACTTTTGCATTACAAAGAGGACATTGTTTAGTTTAAGTTTGGGGGTGTAAACTCCTATAGTCATTTGATCCTCTTGTTTTCTAAGTCTTGGGTTGTTGATGGATTGTTTGATTCTCTTACCAAGCATGCATTGGAGTAAGATTGAATTCTCTATGACTCTGAAATTTTGTGATTGAAGATGGTTTTGAGAAAAATTTTCAAAAATTTCTTTTATGTCAAGTGGAGTTTTGTGGGTACTTTGGTTTAAATCTTTGACCTTGAACATAATTGAGCACATAGTCATTTTTCTCTTATTCCATTTTGCTTATGAAGAGAAGAAGTTGAATTAATTGAAAGAGGGAAGTTCGATTTTGCTTTGCTCTAGAATTCGTTGATGGGTCCTTGAGGCGAAATCCTAGTTGAGACCAAATATTAGAGAAATGATCTAGGCATTTCTTTGGCATAACCAAAAAGCTTTCCCGACCGTCCTTAATATCATGCCATCATTACATGGTGTGTTTCCATAGTCAACCCCCTTGAGCCTTCATAAGCCTTTATTTGTTCTTTGAACTACATAAACCATGCCCGCTCTAAGCCTGAAAAATAATGAATCTACCTTTGATAGTTTGAGAAAATACTTTGGTGGAGAGTACATTTAAAAGAGAAAATTGGTTTCATGATGAACTGTATTATGTTTGCTATGTTTGATCAAAGAAGAAGAAGAAGAAGAAAGGAAGTGACTGGAAAAAAAAAAGAAAAAAAAAGAGAAGAAGTCGCTAAAAAGAAAAAGAAAAAAGAAAAAAAAAGAGGGAAAAAGAAAAAAAAGAAAAAAGAAAAAAGAAAAAGAAGTCGCTAAGCGGAGTGTGAATTACCTCAGATTTTGTTAAGGGAATTGTTGGTATTGCATCAGTGATTACAGCAATAATAATGCCACAAGTATGAGCATATTGCCAAGAAAGAGCTATGATTTGAATCATGTGGGTATCTCTTTTAGTGTTCTCTTCACTAAGTATTTTCCCAGTTTGTTTTGATTTTCCATATCCAGTTCTTTCTTAACCCTCACCCTGTGGCCTATCATTACAACCTTATTAAAGACCTTTTGATCTCTGATTTTGGTGTTGACTACATTAGTGGAGAGGATTTCTGAAAATTGGACTTATGGGGTTAAGTTTTAATAGAATTATTCTGATTTTGGTTGTTCTACTTTTATCTGAGTTTGCAGGTGGTTTGAGGTTAAATTGACTATATCACACACAAACTCAAGGTCTTAGCTTTAGGTTGAAGTAAATGCCTAACTTTTGCTTGACAAATTGCAAAATTTTTGACTGATTTTCTTGCCATCTTTGATGTTAAAAGAGTAAGATACTAGAGATGAAATCTAAATTCATAAAAGCTTGGTGAGTGATGATACTTCTCTTTGGGGTCGAGTTGATATTGCCTAAACTATCATTTGCTTTTCTTTTTGTTTGAGGACAAACAAAGTTGTAAGTTTGGGGGTATTTGATGACTTGCAAAAATTTCGTATTGCAGATTTTATAAGTTCGCTCGAGTGGAGGCTTTTGGCCGCTCGAGCGAATTCAGGCAGATTCAAACGCTCGACTGCTGCTGAACAGAGAGCTCAAGCGGGTTGTTGAAAAACAAAGATCGCTCGAGCGGAGACGTTGGCCGCTCGAGCGAAATCAGGCAGAGTCGAACGCTCCACGTGCGCTCGACACCCCGCTCGAGCGAACATCGTATTTTGACAGATCTAGGGTCTTCCATCGTCAGACGATATAAAAAGGGATTTTTCACTCTATGGCCGTACTTTTTGACTGGAGGACACTTTTTGGGACTGAAAAAGACAGCTAGAAGGATTCAATTCATCTGTTTTGGAGAGGGAATTCCAATTATTGCACGTACGTTGGAATCATACACGAGCACAGACGGGAGAAAAACATTGAATCATTTCCTTGAGTTTTTGAAGACGAGTTGCGGCTGCGAGGAGTATTTTTCAATGTTTATTTTCTTCCAATCTTCTCAGAACAATTATGGTGAATTCATTTATGTTGAATTCCATTTCTAGCATGAGCTAAATTTTATTCATTCTAGGAAAAAGATGTAACCTATTTCCGAACTATGCTTGATTGTCTATGCTAATTTAAGACAATTCTCCCTTTGTTTATTTGATTTATTCTGAGTTTATTGCTTCTAATTAACTGGCCATTGATTAGATGATATTTAATCTTGTGATTTGCTATCGAAAGAGGGAATCATAGGGTAGATCTTGAATATTTCAGCATAGGTAAGTATAGAGATCGAAAGACTTGTATGAACCTATGTAGTAATTAAATCATTGGTCTTATTGCTTTCTTGCTTTATTAATTTGCATATTCTTGTGTGAATTGATGAACAAGAATAATTTCCAATTGACTATCGAAAGAGGCTGTTAGATGGATTAGAGATTTGCTAATGAACAAAAAGAATTATATTAAATTAGCTGGATGAGAAAAGCATAGTGAAGAATTAGGTGAAATCGATTTCCTAGAAGTTTTCTTTTCCATTAATTTGATCTTCGAACGTTAGTTTTATTTCATTTGCGTATTACTCTTTGAGTTGATCTTAGTTTAATTGGCAACTACAAAAGTCTTAGTGATTCCTCTAGATAAAATCGAGATTAGTATAATTTTGATATTTGGAATAGTAAGGTACCAATCCCTGAGGACGATTCTCTTCTTATCACTTAATTATAAAACTACGATACTGTGCACTTGTAGTTTTGCACCGATCAGATGCCTCGAGTTGCCTCACCAACTGGGCTATGGAGCTAAGCAAGTTCGACATCGAGTATGGCCCACGCACCTCCATAAAAGGATAGGTGGTAGCAAATATCATGAGTATGCCCATGCACAACCCATGAAACCTTGGCAAGTCTTTGTCGATAGCTCGTCTTGCTGGGTTGGAGGGGAGTGGGAGTGCATATCATTTTGGACAAAAGCGAGAAGCACAACTATGCTGTTAAGTTGGCATTTAAAATTACAAACAACGAGGCAGAGTACGAAGCGTTGGTTTTTGGCCTAACGATCACCAAATCCCTAGGTGCTGAGGATGTGGAAGTTTGGGCCGACTCTCAAGTGGTGGTTAGCCAGGAGAGAGGAGAATTCATCGCAAAAAGTGAGAAATTGAAAAAGTACCTAATACGGATAAAGGCCGAGCGCACTTGCTTCAAGTATTTTCAGTTATAGCAAATCTCGAGAGCTGAGAATCACAAGGAGGACATGCTGGCGAGAATGACATTTGAGCAAGAAAGTTCCCCTCTCCTAGAATCAACAGTTTTTAGGACCGCCGAGGTGCTTGTCGTAGGGATCAAGGTGATGGAGATTAAGCAAGGAGCACCAGAATGGGTTGCAGACGTCATCAAATTTCTGGATGCCAACGAAGTACCCGACTACATACGAGGGGTCAGGAAGGTTAGGCTCCAAGCGGCAAGATACATCATAGTTGATGGCATCCTATATTTAAGAGGATACAACACGCCCCTCTTGAGGTGCATCTCGAGAGAGTGGATGAAAGAAATAGATGAGGGGATATGTGGTGGGCGACCACTCTGGAGGGAGGGTGCTAGCAAGTAAAGCAATGCGGGTGAGATACTACTGGCTGCATGCCTTGAAGGATGCAGAGGAATACATGTAGAGGTAATGCCAGGAGTACTCTAAGGTGCCCCATCGCTCACCAAAGTAGCTAACCTCAATCAACTCACCCTGGTGGGCCCCCTTCCCCTGGCAAAGGTGGGTGAAGTTTGTGGTGGTCGCAGTGGACTACTTCACCGAGTGGGTGGAGGGCAAAGTGCTAGCAACAATCACGACGAGTAACATCACTTGCTTCTTCTAGAAGAATGTTGTCTACAAATTCGGCATCCCCCGCAACATCATTTCAGACAATGGGAGGCAGTTTGACTCCAACCACTACCAGGACCTAGGAATCAAGTTTCAGTACTCCTCCTTGGGGCACCCTCAATCCAACGGACATATGGAGGCGACCAACAAAACATTGTTGAGAATACTGAAAAAGAAGCTTAGTGACAGGAAGGGAGCGTAGGCTGAAGAACTCCCCATGGTTCTATGGGCGTGGGTTATAGTAAAGACGCTGACAAGGGAAACACTGTTCACCCTCGCATATTGCCACGAAGCTATGCCGCCGATCGAGGTTGAAATCCCCACCCATAGGGTGTAGCACTTTGAACAACACTCTAATGACTAGCAGCTCAAGGAACCACTTGACTTGTTGAAAGGGATCAGGGAAGAAGCACAAATGATGATGGAAGCTTACAAGAAGAATGTAGAGTGTTGCTTCAACCAAAAGGTGTGCTTGAGATCGTTCAAGGTTGAGGATCTCACACTGAAGCAGACAGGGACCACTACCTGAGATGAAGGTAAGTTAGGGTCACAATGGGAAGGCCCCTACATAGTCATTGCCAGCAACTGCCCAGGCATCTATTGGCTCCGAGACTCCCAAGGGAACGAGCTGCAACACCCATGGAATGTTGAGCACCTGCTGATGTTTTATCGAAAAAGGCTTTGTAATTTGTAAATTTGTAACTTGCTATACTGATTGTTGCATGCACTATGTTAAAAGAAAATACGAATGTTTCAGGAATAGGATGCATAAAAGCGGTATCTTCACCAATGTATAAATCCCTCTAACATAGCAAGGCAGATCTCTACCAACGAAATCTGTAATGACAACTTACCTCTCCCCAGGGCACCAAGGAGGTAGATCAAGCCTAAGTGTTGCTCTATCCACCCCACGGAGGAGTGCAGGCCAGCCCTCAGCTACCCAACAACTTACCTTCCTCATGGGTGTCAACAGGCAGGAGCGGGTCTAGTTAGGGACTACCCGAACAGACTACCTCCCCATGAGGGTCAACAGGTGGGATTGGCCTCCTCACTAGCCTTACCTTCCCCATGAAGGAGAGCGGGTATGGTCTCATGACTGCCCAAACTTTACCCCGTCTCCACCATGATGAAGAGTGGGCATAGCACTAGCCTAGCCCTCATTTACCTTCCTTGTGACGTCAACGAACGGGAGCAGATCTAGTAAGGGACTGCTCGAAAAAACTACCTCCATACTAGGGTCAACAAGCGGGACTAACCCCAACGGTAGCTTGACCTCCCCTAAAGAGGAGAGCGGTCTAGCCCTTTGGCCCTCCAATGCTTACCTTCCCCGTGGGATACCAAAGAGATGGGTGTAATGCCTATGGCTGCTTGATCCCTCCTACGGCAAAGTGTAGGCTAGTCCTCAACTGCCCAACAACTTACCTTTCTAGTGGGTGTCAACTGGCAAGAGCGGGTCTAGTCAAGGACTGTCTGAAAAGACTACCTCCTAAGAGGGTTAACAAGCAGGATTGGCCTCCATGCCAGCCAACCTCCCCCACAGAGGAGAGCAGGTTCGGTCTCACGACCGCATGAATATTAACCCATCCCTGCCACGATGAATAGTGGGCAAAGCACCAGCTTGTCAAGTGAGAGGGAAACCCGCAAGGTGGGGTGACTTAAGACATCCTTGCTCCTTCCCGCATAGAAGAGTGAGGAGTATGTGCGAAGTTTAAACATATGGTAATAAGGGAAGACAACAAAATAAAGGTACACAAGCAAAACAGTTGGGAGTGCTTATTCATTGATAGTTAGAGTTTTTACAAAGAATGAGATTACAACATCTCTACAAGAGACCTTACATGATAGGGAGAATAGACGCTTACATCGAAAGAAAAAAAAAAGCACTCTGTCGACGAGCTTGAAGTCGGTGGGGTTGCCAGAGGGTGCACAACCCCATGCCATTGCATTTCATGCACCTTGAGACCATTGATTCTTGGGATGATCATCAAGGAAGCCATCATCAAATCAGGCAACTTCCTACTAGAAATGGCAGACAAAGGCTTCTCTTTCCTGATCACCACTGCTATCAAGGATGTCGACGATGAGCCAACATCGAGCTAGCCTCAAAAGGGCCCTCCTCCTTAGTCGGAGGGCATTTGTTCGAACCCAAGTGGTTCTACCACCAACGGAGCCCACGGCCCCAGCCGAACCTGAGAGGGATGTGCCAATCCGACCCGCTCAGTTGAACATGTCATGATATTGTAATAGAACATGGATTGCACGATGAGTTTTGAGAAAGGAAAAACCGGTGAATGGTATGGCTGCAAAGCGCAAGCATCACCACCTTTGGAACACACCTCCAACTGATAGGGTACAACACAACCTTTGGCGCAATCTTCTCAAGGCCCATGATGCCTGCACCCAGGGGAAGTACTCCTAACCTATCCAGAGCCACTGCTAGTTGCCATGAGGAGTTGTAGGGCATCCACTTTAGTGCATACCCATGGTGAGCCTTTATCCACAAAGCCTTGCACAGAGCCAAAAGGCTCATCAAACCTAGAGTTCTCCAAGATAGAATCCATGCAAGAAAAATAGAAGAGCCTTGAATGCTTGAGGGGCAAGAAGGGAGATGCGATGAATGCCAACTGCGAAGGGAGGACTTATATGTACCCCTGGCAATAATTTGTTCCCCAAGATCTTAGAAACATGTGTATCCCATGGCCCCCTATCAAATCCGACGAGAATCTCATGGTAGGCGTTACACGAATCTCACAGCGTATGCGCAAAGGCCATCTGGCACCATTAATCCGGGAAGGGTGTAATAGACGAGCATTAATATCTAACTACCCGAAGCACGCCAAAACCCATGCACGTCTCGTCAATACAAAACAAGCCCAATGGAGAAGCCTGGGAACTAACATGTGGCAGGAGCACAAAATGCAAACCCCCTTTCTTCTGAGGAGGGGGCATCTCAAACCATAGTGGATAAGGCGAGCGAAAAATCCCGACAAAGCAATTGGTAGGAAAAAGGAAGAGCAAGAGAAGAATGAAGAAATGACCACAAAGCACAGTACGTGGCAACAAAGAATAAGACAAAAGAAATGCAAAGGCAAATGGATTCATTAATAAGCGAGGTTCGTGCAAAAGGAAAACATAAAATGCTAAAACTTTACATCAAATAGATGGTAAAGAGAAAATACAAAATCAAGACAGGGAGCTATTAGGGTCCTCCTCAGACTTCGCGTGGCCTACTTCTAGAGTGTCCCAGTCCGCCACACGCCCAACTAGGTCATCCAAAAGAGCACTCATGATCAAGTTCTCCCTTATGCAGGCTCCCTTTTCTAGTGTCGCGGGGTCAGGATTAAGGGATGTGAGGTCCAACAGCTGTAAGTCGCCCCCGTGGATTGACAGCATGTAGTCCTTCAGCCGCTTCAAGCCCTCAAAGTAGTTGTTACACCATGCCTTATTGTGAACCTGGAGGATGTGCGACAGCTCCTAGCGCAATTGGTGGAGGGATGCATCAGCTTCAGCCTATGTGGATTCCAACTTCTTCATCTCCTTCTTAGTGGCCTTGAGGGATTCCCTCCTTTCACAAGAGATTTGGAAATATCATCGAACTTCTCCTCTATCCACTTGTAAGACCATTTGGTGGAATCACATTGTTTAACTAACTCCGAGTTAAAGGCTTGAAGATTTTCTAACTCCTATAGCTAGTGGTCAAACGACTCCTAGAGGTTGCCTCTCAACTCTGACAGGAGTGCATCTTCTTAACGATATAAGTTGGCCTCCTCTTAGGACCTCTCCAAATCAGCCTCATACTGGATCATGCAGCAGCATAGGTTAGTGAGAGAGTCCTCCAACCCCTCCTTGCGCTCCCTCTCCACTTTGGCGCAAACCATGAATAAACAGACTATATATCAGAGCTCCTGGTTCTTAGTCTCCAGCTTCTCCTAGCTGTCCACAATAAAGGCCACTAGTTGCTCCACACTCTGCCATGGGAAACCTTGGTTAGAACTGTTAGGACGATGCTAAAAGGCTTAAAGAAGAAGGAAGTGGGCTATGGAATAATGTTATGAGGCAAACCTAAAGGAAAAACTCCAGCAGGCCTTGGGCCATTGTATAGACCTGTCAAGAGTGACCCCCTTTTAGCCCCTAGCCACGGAGCAACCTCCTCAGTGGGAGGACCCCTGATCACAACCTCATCTCTTGGCATGGCCCCTAGACCCTCTCCTAGTCCAATAGGAGTCGCTCTAACCTTAATATCTGTAGGCGCCAAGGCTGTAGTACCTGTAGCAGGAAGAGTCAGGGAACATCAGCAAACCCATCTGATTCCAAGGCTTCCCCATCCATGATAAGCTTGGTGTCGGCCCCCATTGTTGCTAGATCGACACCAGTCGAATTGACCATGACCTCCTCGGCCCACGACATGGCTCGTGCAATCTCCTCTTCGATCTCAGTGTCATCGGCCAGAGTAGGCTTAGGAAGGTAGGTAATGGGAGGATCCAAGATGGACACCCAAGCGAAAAGATCCTTAGTCCTAGGGGCATGTGTCTCGGGCATGGGAGGGGGTGCAACCTGAAAAGAACGTACCCCTGGCAAGTGGTAGATGCCCTTTTGGCCCCATAGCCAACGGAAGGAGATGCGCCCCACGATCTGTGGGAAGGGCGATCTCAGAAGGAAACAAGAAATTACGCAGTGAGATGCTGCTTGCTAGGCGAAAGCCACGCAGAACTACTGATGCCCGGCATGATAAGAGAAGGAGCATTCAAGGCAACCCCTAGTTGATTCTGGCTAGTTGTAAGGTGAGTGTTGAGAACTTGCTAAAGGAGGGTTGAGCCACCCTGACCACGGGGGATGGAGGGAGGAGTGGCTCAGCTTGGTAGCACAAAAACTGCCTCCCTCTTAGGCAGAAGCAGTTCTATCGGTGAATGATGTTGTCATCAGAATCAGGCTCGATCGGCGAGCTCCTCCTGGGTTTCTTCCCCTTTCCCTCGACAGGCAGGCTAAGGGAACACTTGTGCCCAGGGCGACCAACCTGCTCCATCGAAATGGAGCATCCCGCATCGGACAACAAGACATCCATAAGAACTTTGGCCTGGTGGGTGGCCACCCAAGCACATACAACCTCAAGGTATTGAACCTCTTGTAGGGTTGGCGAGCTCCTCACGACCTTGTCTTCTCAAATAACCCCCCAATTGGCCCACACGGGGAATTCTTATAAAGCGACCTACCTAGCATGGTATTCCCACCTGTCGCCCAACACAAAGAAGAAACGCTGCTTATCATACTACAACTCTAGGTGAGCCAAGTCCTGAATAGAACAAAAGCTACAAGTGTTCCCACCCTTCTTCAAAATACTATGGGTGAGGAAAAATTCTCGGTCGATAAGATTTGGCCAGTTAGCCCTTACCTCCTCCAAGGCATGCCGCCAAATGACGCAATAGTTCACGATGATCCTCCATGCGTTAGGATTAAGCTAGATCTAAGCCACACTCACAAGGTCCAACATGTTGTTAAAAGGGCAACAAAACGGTAGCCTCAAGCCATTAGAGAACATGACGGGATACAGCACAACCTTAAACGGTTATCCCTTAGGGTCCACGACACCCTCGTTCACGGCCCTTGGCACATTGTACTCCCTCCTTAGTGACCCTAGCTCACTGAGAGTCACTATTGACCTCCACGAGGAGCCCTCATATCTCTAAGTTGCCATAGGAGTCTTTGCAAACTCTATGTCTGCAAAGCCTCAAGGGGGATTTGAATGCTTGGCAAACTTAGGGTTCTTAGAGCTTTTTAGGGCCGCATGAGTAGGGTGCTTAGGAGCCATAAGTGGAAAAGGAAGAATGAAGAAATGAGCACGGAAAGCTTTGGAGGGGAAATGGGCCAAAGGCACTCAGTCAGTGCAAGAAGAAAAGGAGGGACAGCCTACCACCCAAAGGGAAAGCTTATATAAGCCTAAGGGGACAGTTCTTGTCCTAGGATCATGGGAACTTACACAAGCTCTGTAAGGGAACGTGGCAGGAGCTGCCTGAAGCCATTAATGTGGAAAAGATATAACGCACGTCATCAAGTACCTGAAGATAACTGCTGAAACATTAGTAAGGCGAGAATGGGAACCATTGCACCGCACAAAGGGAGCCAAAGGACCAGATGAAGACTGTGACGCCCCCAAATCCCCACGCACGGACACGGGAAAATCGAGACGTCTGGATGATGACATCACGGGTCACCACCCTATCGACATGTGTCAACTGTGTGTATAAGCAGCAAATGTGCAAAAGAAAACGCAGCGGATAACGAAGTCATAAACTAAGTACCAGAATTTTTCTTGTTTAATACAAAGCTATTCAAAACTTACATAATAAAATATTACAAAGCACAAATATAATTTTAAACCAAACAACTAAGCTTAAACTTTAACTCAGAACTCCGGCGGAGCCGCATCCTCGGGTTCAGCCTCTTCCTCTTCCTCGAACCCTGCACCAAAATCTACAGAACAAAAAATGGTGCTGCAGGTAAGTAAAATCCAAATGCCACTAGATAAAAACATATAAAACTCAAACAATATGCATGAAAGAAAAACCAATGCACATGTCCTGTAAAACCATATTTTTTCACGCACGCCAAAAACCCATTTGGCCCAAAAACATATCGCTTAAAACCAAGCCTCGCCATTATCCCAGATAATGGCCCAAACCACCATTTTCCCAGAAAATGGATCAAAAGCCTCAGAACCAAATCTCGCCATTTTCCCAAAAAATGGCCCGCATCCGAAAACCATAAAAACGATCCAATTATGCATGCACCATGATCTCCCCTAGGGATCATCCGCACACCCTGGCTCTGTGCCACACCGCAGGTAACGACTACGCGTGTGACACCTAAACGAGCGATGTCCAGACTCACGCCTAGCGCGTACCTGGCCAGGCCATCCTCTAGTCCCCGCCACTCTAGGGACTACGGAGTCGACACGACAGCATTACCATATCGTGCGATCCGGTCGTTGCCCTGCGACAACCCAGGGGATGTCACTCAGTATTATCCACTCCCGAATGACCAGAGGAGCTCCACCGAGCTAATAACCCATCCCGGCTTGGGCTCGTGAGACACACGCACCCAAAAACCATATACGCCAATAAAAACATGAGTTTCTCAATTAAAATAAAATGCACATGTATGCAATATGTAACGCACGCCTCATGGCACAAATAATCAAGCAATCACAAACAACCAAAACCAAGCACTCCGTCCTCAAACCATCCGACCCCCGAACTCCTTGGACTCAGTCTGGAATCAACCAACTAGCAGATAAATATTTATTGAATGAGCAAAATATATTTAAATCTAAAAGTAGGGTTTGAAAAATACCCAAATCGGAAAGCTAGCTCGTGGGGACTGTTCCGGCGAAGGATTGAGGTCGGAAATGGGTGGGTTAGGACGGCAAGGAGTCGGTGATGAAGTGGTGAAGAGGTGAAGCGACGGCGGCAAATAGGAGCAAAAGCCGTTCGGCTTGATGATGGTTTTCCGGCTAAACGACGGCTCCGTTGGCGCTGGAAATTTGTGGGCTGGTTCACCGGAGGGAGGGGAAGAGATTGGTGGTGGTGGTGTGCCACACGGTGGCCGGTGGTGGTGGGTTTGGGTGGTTGGAGCGTTCGGCGTGAAGGAGAGGAGAGAGAGAGAAACGCATGGGGGAGGGGGAAAACGCATGGGAAAGGGGAGGGAAAAAGAAAGAAAAAGAAAAAGAAAAAGAAAGAAAAGAGAAAAAATAGAAAAGGGAAAAAGAGAAAAGAAAAGATGGAGGAAAGAAATGAAGTCCAGTCCTCACTCTGGAAACCAAAACAGATTCGCCGAAAACGAGATTAAAAACTGTAAAACGACTAAATAAATAAAACACAACATCAAATAAATTAAAAACCAATTTAAAATGCAATAATTTAAAATAAATAAACCACTATATTAATTAAATTAGAAACAACCCTTCAGTGAAAATACATGTAAAAGCGGGTCATCACAAAGACAAACCGCAGTATGACATGTGGAAAGAACCAAGAAAGGAGCATGGCCCTGATTCTTCAAAGGGTAGGCGTTAATGATAAACCATGTGAAAGAACATGGGGTCAGGGCAAGGAGGAATTCCCACCGGATGAGGAATTGGCAGGGTAACTGACTCGGTCTCAAATGTGTTCTTCCAATTGTAGAAGTGTCAAGTTGTATTAAGGATAAGTCTAGGATCGTATTCCACAAGGACAAAGGGTTATCAAAGCATTTGTGACATTTTTTTTGTAAAAGATGTATCGACTATGAGAGATGAAAATAAATGTGAATCTATGTTTCTAAAATTACCAAGAACCAAGAGATTTAAGGAAAATGTGTAGAAGTTGAAACCAAGAGGGAGATAAACTCTTGTGCTGTCTGAAAAACTAAAACTAAAAACAAGTAAAATAAAAATAACCCAGTGAGAGTGTCCCCACACCCCACGTCGTCTGAACCCAAAAAGCCAAAAACAAGAGCCAAAATGCAATTTTTCTGTAGAAATTTGAAATTGGCCCTGTGCATTTGCTTGATTTGCTGTCCATTGAAGCCACGATCTACGTCCCAGCTTCTGCATCATGCTCCTGCACTGCATCATGATCTGCTACTGCTTTCCCTTTCCGTGCGTGAGTGTGCATATTGAGTTGAGGCCAAAAACAAAACCCCATCTATCTGTGCTGCACTTTCTACCACCAATTTCTTTGTGCATAGTTGGGTATTTTCGAGAATACCCCTTTGTTACAAGATCCCTGTCAAATGAGGTGTAGGCAGCTCATATCTCTTTTTAAGTAGTGCCCTGCAACATTTAAGTAAGAGACAAAATGAGTAAAATTGAAGTATTAATTATGATGTGAAACAGTTGCATTATAAATCTTTTTAAGTGCAAAAATATCAGAATTTATTAATTTAATCAAGTGTCATAATCTACTCCATAATTAAGTGCTTAATTCATTTTGGTTAAACAATTTAGTCATTATAGCAACTTAATTATGTAGTTTTGACACTTCATCAGTAACTATAAGGGGGTTCCCTCCTCCCTTGACTCACTCAAAAATGAGTAGCACTAAAGCTATCCCAAGTGCAGGAGGATGTCGTGTAATAATTAGGAATAAATTCCTAGATCGTCTCCTTAGGGAAAGTTACTTAGAAATCAAACTCATTGAAAAAGGTGAAAAACTTCACAAAGAGAAAATAAAATGATGGTATGTGCAATGGATAGGAGAGGACACTAGTCATGGACTAGATTCATGTTTTTAGATTTTGATTGTCGGATTGGAATGTAAAAGACTAATAGATTAAACTCAGAAATTAATAAAACTAAATTAAGAATTAAACTAAATTAGGAAGTAATTGACAAAACATGCACTGAAAATTGAAGAGCCCCAAAATCAATGTTCTAGGGTTCATCATTGTATTCAAATCACAAATTCTCAAATTAAACCACAGTAATTGTAATCACTATTAAAATGAAAGCTTAACGAAACGATAAAAATAAATAACATGAATTAAATGAATAACAAATAAAATACTCAAATGTCTAAATGAAAATTCTCCAAAATAATTCATAAACTCAAAACTGAAATGAAATAGCAAGTAGGGAATTGAAAAGATCAAGCCAATTGAATGGAGATGAAGATTCGAAGTGGTGGAGGAGGCTGAGCTGTAGTGGCAATTGGACCCCTCAAGGAGTTCTTCAATCTGCTGCAGTGTGAGCGAATGATCCAGTAGAAATTGTGTAGCTGCGTGAATGATCGATTGTATGAATCCTCCTCTCTGAATCTGAATGAAAATCAATGGAAAATAATGAATTCTAAGTGTTTCTCTACTCAAAACCGAG
The DNA here is from genome assembly GCF_018687715.1 of Carya illinoinensis. Classification (NCBI taxonomy): domain Eukaryota; kingdom Viridiplantae; phylum Streptophyta; class Magnoliopsida; order Fagales; family Juglandaceae; genus Carya; species Carya illinoinensis. Next base: position 23,113,213 of record NC_056759.1, on the reverse strand, counting down.
TTTTCCCAGCCAAGAGTTGGGCATAAGATGTAAAAAATCATTTATATACTCTGACAGCGGAATAAAACCTGATTTGTAAAATACGATATTCGCTCGAGGGGAGTGTCGAGCGAACATCGAGCGTTCGATTCTGCCTAAGTTCGCTCGAGCGGCTTGTCGAGCGAACATCGAGCATTCGACTCTGCCTGAATTCGCTTGAGCGGCCAAATGCCTCCGCTCGAGCGATCTCTTTTCCCGCAACTCGCTCGAGCCCACTGTTGAGCAGAAATCGAGCGTTTGAATCTGCTTGACTTCGCTCGAGCGGCCAGAAGCCACCGCTCGAGCGATATGTACCATAAACCATATTAATCAACAGTTGATAAAATTAGAGCAGAAATTCATGCTTTTAATCAATTAAAATCACAACTTTGATTTATTCATTTTTTCATATAAAACCAAATAAAGTAATGAAAGAATTAATATATATTGGTTCCAAAAGCATTAAAAATGCAATAATTCAGCTCAATCATCACTCCCCCCGTGTGTGGGGGCTAAGGCCTAAGAACGCATGCCTAGGTGCAAGAGTCCTAAGCTAACTAGATAAACCCCGACCCGTGGAGGCCTCTAGGCCCAATGAAAGAGGAACAAAGGGCCCTCAAGTTGTGATACCCCATATGATATGATAAGGATAAGGGTAGGTGGTGAATTGGATCCCACATTGCTTGGAAAGGAGAAGTTATTGCTCTTTATGAGGTTCCAATGCGGCTCCAATTGTATCATTGACAAGTCTTTTTGAAGCATAGTTCATATGGTTTGGGCTTTCCATTGGGTTGTTACACAAGTTCTTCCACTGTGTCACCTAGCCCCAAAGGGATTGAATCGGTAGATAGACCATATAGGCCAAATACCCATAATCCTTTGACAACGTGCAAAGAGGGAAGGGTGACCTGACATATCACACCTGCGACAAGCAGGCAGGACAGAGGGCCATGCCTCATTAAGTGCCCCTCCCAAGGAGCCACGCTGAATTAAATAAGCATGGCTGAAGAAGTAATGAGGAGGACAACTCCCCCTACCACCATGCATGGGGATCTGATCCCAGAGACCAGGTATAAAAATGACTCTCAGGTATCGAGATAAGGTTTAGACTCTCTGAGCTATCTCTACTCTCACTTCTCTTTTGCACACTCCTTTAAAGATAATACTAACTTTAGCATCAGAGAGTTCCTGGGCACCACCCCAGCAGCCATCTCACAGTATTTTCCCAGTGTTCACAAGCCCAAGACGAAAGACATAAGCTACTAAGGGCCTAGCCCAAAGGCATACGAAATACGATGTTAACACCTAAGTTGCAGTTGCCAGTGGACTATTTAATTAATTTGAGGGTGAAGGTGGCTAATGGCCAAAGTCTAAGCAATGAAGGGATGTGCAGAATCGAGAAACTGAAGGTGCAAGGTACTCTATTCCAACCCCTTCTTCATTTACTGGATTTTGCTGGTTGTGATGTTGAGCTAGGAGTTTGATTGTTAGAGACCTTAGGTCCTATAACTTAGGACTTTTCGAAGTTGTTGATGAGTTTTGTGCATGATGGTAAAATTGTTGAGTTAAAGGGGTTAAACTTGAACTCATTAGTTGTGAAGGATGGCCACAAAATGCTCAAGGACACTATGGCTAAGGGCAAGGGAATTTTCTTACAAATTGTTTTTGATGAAAGGGAAGAGGATATTTCTAAAACTGTGGATGGGAAAATTACTAAGCTATTGGAAGAAGTTAAAGATGTTTTCAGTGAGCCTAAGGGGTTACCCCCCCCCCCCCCCCCCCACAACCATGATCATCAAATAATCCTCAAAGACGGCACACAGCCCATCACTAATAGACCCTATCAATATCTATACTACCAGAAAATAGAAATAAAAAAAAATAGTAGCCGGGTTACTGAAGTCAAGGGTGATAAGGCCAAGCTCCAACCTTTTCTCCTCCCCTATTTTGCTGGTTTGGAAGGCCGATGGTAGTTCGAGGTTTGGCATCAATTATAGGGCACTAAATAAGGAAACAGTGAAGGCAAAGTTTCATATTCCAATGATAGACAAACTACTTGATGAGTTATTTGGCTCGACGATCTTCTCTAAACTCGATTTAAGGTTGCGTTATCACCCAGTCTGGGTAGTGCCTAGTGACATTCCTAAGACAGCTTTTCTGACCTATGATGGGCATTACGAGTTTTTGGTGATGCCTTTTGGCCTCATCAATGCCCAAACCACCTTCCAAGGGTTAATGAATAATGCTTTTAAATCCTATATAAGGAAATTTGTACTCGTATTTTTTGATGATATATTGGTGTAAAGTAGGTCTTAGGAACAGCACATAATTCACCTAAGGCATGTCTTAACCATACTACAACATCACTGTTTGTATGCCAAAACATCTAAATTTTGTTTTACAATTGGGGAAGTTGACTATTTCGACCATAGAATTAATACTAAAGTTGTGATGGCCGATTTTTCTAAAATTGCCACTATGCTAGAGTGGCTTGAGCCTAAGAATGTGAAGTACTTAAGAGGATTCCTAGGGTTCATGAGGTATTATCGGAAATTTATCAAGAATTAGGGGCTTATTGCAGCACCTCTTACCTCTTTACTTAAGAAGAATTCATTCTCATGGAACCTGGAGGCTAGCAAGGCATTTAGGGCCTTAAAATAGGTTGTTTCACATCCCTAATTTTAGCAAGCCCTTTATGATTGAATGGGATGCGTGTGGTAAGGGAATTGGGGCTGTGTTAATGCAGTCAAAGTAGTCAATTTCTTATCTAAGTCAAGCACTTATGGGAAGGCTCTTTTATTATCTACCTATGAGGAGTTGTTGGCTCTTGTTACAGTAGTGCAAATATGGAGGACGTATTGCAAATATGGAGGCCATACGTCCTTGGGTAGCCTTTTTATTGTAAAAATTGACCAATAAGCCCTCAAGTTCTTACTTGAGCAGCAAGTGCGCACTGAGGCCTAGGAAAAGTGGGTAACAAAATTGATAGGGTATATTTTTTTATTGAATATGTATCAACCCAGCTAAATAATTTTAAGGTTGGAATATTAATAATTTTATTGGGCCTAAATTATATATAATGAGACATATTAAATAAGCCCACGAGCGATAAATTACTGAGGTTGATTAGGAGTTTTAATTAGGTTCAATAACTATGTTAAATCTCATTTATTATCTATTGAACGAGTTAGGCTCATTTTAGAATTTAAAGATTGGTTATTAGAAATTTATCTCAATTTAAATTCATCATTGATTGAAGTTTCCTACACAGTCTCAATCACTTCCAAATCCCACATTAAATAAACTACTAGATCGTGTTTTAAAATTCAAACTCTCTTCTTGAATGATCGAGACCAAGTCCAACTCAAACTCGAACTCATCAACACCCTCTCCCAAATCTCTCTATAAATAACTTACATTCGCATGTTATTAGGAAAAAACCATAAGCCTCCCAGTCCAGCATCGTAATCGGTTTTGTGTCAAGACTTTTAGGAATCAACACTACTAACTTTGTAGCTTGATCATAAATTAGGATTAGCATATGTTAGCTACTTACATATATTATTATTAAAGCTAGCTATTTCGAAACCAGTATTTTATGTACCATGCATGTCATGATATTTGCAAGCACACCATTCATCATGTTTTATTCTGCATATTATTGTTATGTATGTATTATGCATCTCACGTTACATAAAATACGTAAGCTTTCATAAGATCAGGTGTAAGATAAACTCATAATAATTAATCAGAAGGCCATTTAGATGCATGGTACTTCAAGATGGGCGTGCAAACCATATACTCAAGCGTGGTCCACCATAGTATGCCTTAGTACTGCACAGTCAGGTTCCTTTGCTGTAGCAAGGGAAGTTAGTGCACAACGTTGCACACAGTGTTAAGTGTATTAGCCAGCCAGATTAGTCAGATAAATCAAATTAGTCAGTTAATTAAGATAAATCAGTCATGCATGGTATAAGCATCAGTATGATCATTTATGATTTTAATTCTCAAAATGAAATATTTTATGAAAAAGATTAAGTTAAGTATGTTTACGTTATGATGGGTTTCTTATTGAGTCATCGACTTATTTTAGTTTATTTTTATGTTTTTAAACCATCTCAAGTCAGAATATTTATAAAAATAGAGCTGCAAGATGAGATTTAGTCTAAGGAGGCATGATAGTGACCTAGATAATGTATAGAGATTTTAAGTTATGATTTTGAGAAATTTTAATATATTTTTCAACGCACTCTCAATTATAATTTTAGTATTTTTAATACAAAACTACTCTATTTATTATAAGGAATATTTTTACTTGGCACTTCCTTAAAAAACAAATATATATATATATATATATATATATATTTTAAGTTAGGTTCAATAGTAGTACTCTGCCTCTTGATAATTTCTGAAAGTGACTTTATTATTAACCATAGGGAGTGGGGTGTTAGAGTTGGTATCAAAGCCCGAGTTAAAAGATTCTGTAGACTTTTTAAAATAAATTAGAAGAAAACTTTTTGCAATAAAAAAAAAAACATTTTTACAAGAGAAAAAAGGAATTTTGAAAACATCAAGTGAAAACAAAAATCTAGGCCAAGGTCACTTCAAGATATGTCCTGCTCTGCATTAAGTATTTTTAACTTTTAATACTTATTGTGTTAATGAAAATTAAGAATAATAAATTTTAGATATATGCATGTCAAAATGCACCTATTACGTGAAAGGGTTTTACTGCATGAGGTAAGGAAATTTCTAAATATGAGGTTAGAAATCTTTAGTTTTAAGATTGATGATACATCTTGTTCATAAGTAAATAGTCTTATATTTTGTAGAGCTTTATTTAAAGAAATTATGAATGAATTTAGTGGGTTTTGAAGTTATGACATAGATTTATGCATGGTTTAAGGTATTTTATGATGATTGGTGCTACTATTATATTCTTAAGGTATCGCGATTTTATCACCAAGTATGAGTTGTAAGATTTAAGACACAAACTTTGGAGAATCTTAGATTACAATTTATTGAGGTTATTATTTTAGGTTGGGAATTTTATTATTACTATTTCATGTGGAGAGTTGTATTTCTTTGGAGATCGTTAGTTACTATTGTCTGTGGGTGAACTTATTATTAGGCTTTTAAATCAATCACATTGTAAAAATTGATATTTGTTTAGGCTTGAATTAAATTTGGAGTGTATGATGTTGAAATGTAGCGTGCTAACATGTACGCCTAAAGGATTAGTGAGGTGTCAGACCAAAATATGAGACGATCCAAATTTTTTGAATATTAGATTCAACTAAATGATTGGGGAGTAAAGAGACATGAAAAGCATGTGGCAAATAAGTATGTAAGTTAGTTGAGTTGTAGCAAATTTTGATAACGGAGTTTCTATAAGGAGGGGCGTTTGTAATGACCCGACCCAATAATTCTAAGGTTGAAACATTGATAATTTTTATTGGGCTTAAATTATATATAATGGGACATATTGGATAAGCCCACGAATGATAAATTACTGAGGTTGATTAGGAGTTTTAATTAGTCTCAATAACTATGTTAAATCTCATTTATTATTTATTGAATGAGTTAGACTTCTTTTAGAATTTAAAGATTGGTTATTAGAAATTTATTTCAATCTAAATTCATCATTGATTGAAGTTTTTTACACAGTCTCAATCACTTCCAAATCCTACATTAAATGAATTACTAGATCGTGTTTTAAATTTCAAACTCTTTTCTTGAATGATCACAATCGAGTCTAACCCGAACTCAAACTAGAACTCGAACTCGAACTCGTCAGCACCCTCTCTCAAATCTCTCTATAAATAACTCCAATCTGCGTGTTATTTGGAAAAAACAATAAACCTCTCAATCAACATCGTGATTGATTTTGTGTCAAAACTTTTAGGAATCAACACTACAAGGTAAGTAGATTAATCATAAATTAGGATTAGCATATGTTATTTTGAAGTCAATGTTTATGTACTACGCATGTCATGATATTTACAAGCCCGACATTCATTATGTTTCATTCCACATAATATAATTATGTATATATTATGCATCTCACGTTGCATAAGACATGTAAGCTTTCATAAGATCAAGTGTAAGATAAGCTCATAACAGTTAATCAGATGGCCATTCAGATGCTTGGTACTAATGCAGTTTCAGGATTGGCGTGCAAGTTACGAACTCAAGTGTGGTCCATAGTAGCACGCCAGAGTATTCCACAGTCGGCTTTCCTTGCTATAATAGCCTGTTAGAAATTCAATGGTGAAATTTTTATATACTTTAGGAACCTCGTGAAAACTCTTTAAATTTTTATAAATCGACCAATCGCGTAGGTTTTAGTTTACCAGCATAATCAGTGTTACCACTTACTATGGTACCAGAAGTGCGATTTTAATTATTTGAGATAGTTAGAAGTGTCAAAATAAGATATTGTCTACGCCGTTAGACTCAATTGATTATTTAAGATTTTATGACGCCATAATCCCATTTTCATTTTTTGAACGAAACGCCTGTTTGAAACTGTGTTTTATTTTTAAGGGCACTTTGGGGTTGCATTTTGATAAATGAATTGCACTATTAGGTTTGTATGATATTTAGAATTTTATAGTGTAAAGTTTATTGTTCACTTTCTTGGAGTGAATAATAACCTTGATAAGCACACCATGTGCAGTGCTTTCAAAATTATAGTATGGAATGCCAAAATTATGTTAGAGAAGTTTTGTTTGGACACTTGGTAAGATCTTAGCGACATATGGTGAATAGTATTAGACACTTGGCACCAAGAGGAACCATTAAATTGATTGTAAAATAATCAAGATATGAGATCATGTCACCTAAGCAAAACCCTATTTCCATAGGACCAACCAAATTGTGCCAAATCAAAGAGGGTTTCAACCCTAGTAATCCTATGTGGTTGGATTCCAACTGAAACCTCAAAAGCATGGTTGAAATTGAAATCCTAAATGGTTTTCTCCAAATCCTGAAGTTGACCTCCAAACCCTAACTGATTTGGTTTCTAGCATTAATTGTGTTTAATCACTTGATTAAATCACCTCTCACATGCCATTAATCCTCTAAGTTCATGTTATGACATAATTATCCAACCTTTTAAACTTTGCAATTTTGGCCAAGAAAAATTGGATTTGGGTTTGATAGCATCCCAAACCCTCTTTAAACCTGAAACCCATTCGGTTAAGGCACACGAATTTGGCCAGCTTGGCAATAGTTTTTGGCTAAGTTTTCTACCCCCACATGGCTAAGCAGCCTCTACCCATATAGCTCCTAACTTGTACTTGAAGTGAAGGCTAGAAGCCACCTCACTCTTCTCCTCTTACACGGCACCTTGGAGAGCAATAACATGGGTTGGTTTTGCCCACTGTTTGGGTTGACAAAGCCAGTACTCAAGGTCATTCACAGCCCTCTAATCATCCTTCATTTGTGTGAGAAGTCTTCCTGCCCATTTCACACTCATTCCATCCATTTCTCACACTTTTCTTGGAAGGAAAGTAAAAGGTTTTCTCAGATAGTTTTTGTAAGTTTAGGTCATGAAAGTTTTGCTTCTTTGAGTCTAGTTTCCATGTTTACCTTTTTTTTTTTTCTCATTTTATAGTCATTTGATTAGTCAACAGTTATTTTAACCATGGAAATGTCATTTTAGGCGATAAATTGGAGAATGTGTTATATTTTAGAGTTTTTTACCAAGCTAATGGACAGATCTTAGTCCAAAATTTTTATGGAGTGTTTTTAACATGTATATATGATTATTTTTTGAGGAATTGTTGCATGCTAAAGCTTTTGATGAAATATATTCTTAGATCGAGAAACTTAGAAATTGGAAGAGGAAAAACAATCTCTCTTTTAAGAAAGTTAGATCTTTTATGGTTTACTTTTACTCCAATGGCTTTGATATTTTTATTTGAGGATCCTAAACCCCTTATATACATGTTAGGATGTTATTTTAAAGATTTTTTATGTTAGTTTCAAATATATGAATTTATATGCAAGAGGATACTCGGTTGGGCCAAATTATTGATTTTTTTTTTCTAGATCCATGTTTTGGTTTATTTTTAGCCTTGTGATTTTAAATTTAAAGCTTGGAGTCTCTTAGGACTCATTTTTAAACCATGTGATATTTTGTTTTGAAGATTTCATCTCTGTAAGCCATGGATCAAGTGGTTGATCAAAACTAGTTAAGAGAAAAATTCTATTTTTGGACCAAGTATTGAGCCAAGTACTCCAAGTCATGTTTTGTGATTTTTGGTGACCTTTTTCTTCATGATTCAAAGCAGGGTTTTTCTTTGGAATATGTTATGAATATGTTAGAAGTAAGATTTGGATTTTTTAAAGTTCTTGGAGATGCTTTGAAATAGATCAAATCTTGTGATTCAAGGATTTGCATTTTTAGTTAGAAAGCTTAGATCTTTTTACTAAAACGTTTGATGTTGATGATTAGCATATTTTTATTGGATGTTTTTAATTATTTTTTTAAACTTAGGATGGGAAGATTTTGTTGCAAAATCTTGGTTTGATAATGAGTTTTGAAATTAGAAGAATTGCAATAAAAATCAGAAGGAATAGCCTATAAATGTTTTGGCCCTATAGGAGTTTCCACTATTTTGATTTGTTTTAAATTTAATAAGTTGATATTTGAGTTTAGGATAAAATTTACATAAGGAATGTAAATTTTGGTGAATTTTAGAGTTAGGATGCAAAATTCTAAAGTTAGGGGTAAAATTGTCATTTTCTCACATGTAGAGGGTAAAATAGTAATTTTTATGTTTCTAATTGTTAGTGATGAAGTTTCTAACTTTTAGAGTAACTATTTATAGTTCCTTATGTTCGCGCTTGAATTCTCGTAAAACGCAATAATCAAAATAAGTTAGCTTTTAACTTACTATCAGTTTACTGTGTATTTGTGATGGATAAGGAAATTATAGTTTATGTATGCATGTTATCATATATGCAATGTCATGCTATGTCATTACATGTTTATCTGTTATATGAATTACTCTATCATGAAATACTTATTTGTTACACAATATATTCTGTCATGTATTATTATCTATTGAAAGTATGTCATGTTACGTATGTTATCTGTTACATCTATGTCATGTAACGTAATATTCACTATTGTAAAATATTGTCTATTACATGTTATGCCATGTTATGAAATATTGTTTATTTCATTTTATGTCATGCTACAAAATATTTTTTGTCTCGAAGTACGTCATGTCTTTTGACTCATGTTCATGTCATGTTATGTCCTTTCATTTTATGTCACGTTTCGTCTCGACTACAATTTGTGTATCTCGAGAACAACCTTTCAAGTCATGTCAATTTAGTCATGCCTAGGATACTCACGATGAAATCACTATGATTGTCCAAGCATCTCCATTTGTAATTCACATTTCTAGCGTAATCACTTTGATTGTTAGAATACTTCTACTCAAATACTAATGGCGTAATCACTCTGATTGTTAGGGTATCTCATTTAAAATACTTATGATGTAATCATTTTGATTGTCAGAGTATTACTAGGTACTCCTGGCGTAATCATTCTGATTATTAGGGTATCTCATTTAAAATACTCAAGGTGTAATCATTCTAATTGTCTAAGTATCTCTGACGGAATATGTTGGGAGGAATCATTTTGATTTTTCCCTATCCTTGACGAAACGACTTGTGAAATCATTTTGATTGTCCAAATTCAAGTTCACATTCACGCTATATTTCAAGTTCACATTCACTTTCATGTTATGTTCAAGTTTAATTTATGTTCACGTTCATGTTTAAGTTTATGCTCAAGTTCAGTTTATTGAACTAGATTCTAAGTTATGTATTTCACGCTCAACTTCATGTTATGTCAAGTCAAGTTTTAAGTCAGCTCTGGAAATTCTTTGTTAATTTGCTTAAATTTGTAATCAAATCTTATCGTGGTAGTTCCAACTACCATTCCCTCCTAATGGTAGACTATGTGTTAGGATCTGAAGGTGCACCAGAGGTCGTTGAACTAGAGATGATCGATTAGATGATGATAATATAACGTGGAGCTCATAGCCTCAATACTCCTATTTATAGATAGTATTATGGAATCCTTGGATGAGTTGCACAAGCTACTTGATGGATAGCGTGGCAGTTGTTCTAGTTTACTACTTGTACTTAAAGAGCTCGATCTCCAACACTTTTATAATTATAGCCAATTTGGACTCATGTTGTGATCATGGTTATTTAGTATGTCAATATGTATGAATTATGTTTTAAGTATTTGGGATATTTTTAGTTTGGTACATAGTATTGCTCAAGAAAAAAATTTATCCGCTGTGAATATGACATAATGCTAGATGCATATTAGGAATATTGCATCTTATATATCATGAATAGGAGCAGGTGTAAAGCCTGTTAGAAATTCAATGGTAGAATTTCTATAGACTTGAGGAATTTCATGAAAACTCCGTAAGTTTTCACGAATCGGCTAATCGTAAAAGTTTTAGTCTGTCAACATAGTCAGTGTTATCACTCATTATGGTGCTAGAAAGGCAATTTTAATTGTTTGAGATAGTTAGAAGTGCCAAAATATGTTATGGTCTACGCCACTAGACTCAGTTGAATATTTAGGATTTTATGGCGCAATAACTCATTTTCATAATTTCGGATGAAACGCCTGTATCAAAACTGTGAATTTGTTTTTAGGGGCACTTTGGGGTTGAGTTTTAGTAAACGATTTTCATTGTAGGTTAATAGAAATGTTTAGGATTTTTTAGTACTAAATTTATTATGCTTTTTCTTTTGGGGTGAATAGTAACCTCGATAAGCGTACTAAGTGCAGTGTTTTTAAAATCACAGTGTCGAATGTCCAAATTAAGTTAGAGAAGTTTTATTTGGATACTTGGAAAGATTTTAGCTACACATAGTGAATAGGGTTAGACACTTGGCACAAAGAGGAATCATTAGATGGATTTGTGAAGGAAATCAAGGTGTGAGATCATGCCACCTAAGCAAAACATTTTTTCATCTGATCAACCAAATTAAGCCAAATTAAAGAGGGTTTCAACCCTAATGAAATCCTAAATGGTTAGAATTCAATTGAAACCCCAAAAGCTTGGTTGAAACTGAAACCCTAAACGGTTTCCCCAAACCCTAAAGTTGACCTTCAAACCCTTTTTTATCCAATTTCTAGCATTGCGTTTCATCACTTGATTAAATCACTTCCACATACTATTAATTTCTCAAATACTTATTATGACATCATTATCCAACCTTTTAAACCTTGTAAATTTGATTGGACCAAGAAAAATTGGATTTGGAATTGATAGCATCTCAAACCCTAACCAAACCCCCTTTAAAGCCTAAATTGAAGCCCACTTGGTTGAGGCCCACCAAGGCTCACAAATTTGGCCACCTTGGCAAAACTTCTTGAAGAAGTTTCCTCTCACACATGGAAGACCATCCACTGCCCTTGGCTACACCCAATAGTGCCTTGATGAGATGGAGAAACCCACCCCATCAACCTTCATACCTCACAGCTTCTGCAGGTAGTCCTTTCCCCTCACTATTCTCCACTTTATGTCATATATCCACATCCAATCAATGGTCATTAAAGTCCATATCTTGCCCCTACAGAAGTATAGAGTATTTCAAGATACACTCCTTTCCCTTTAATCACTTCTTCACCCCGTTCTTAGAAAGAAACTCAAAAGAGCTCTCTCAAGTAGATTTTGGGGTCTTTTTGTGTGGAGCTTTTTGACCCTTTTTAAGTATTTTTACACGATGACTCCTTCATAAAAGTTATTCTTATTTGAGTCTGGTTTCTGTAGGTATATTATTAGTCTCATTCCATGGTCATTTTTTTGGTCAAAAGTATTTTTAACCATGGAAAGGTCATTCTGGGCTTAAAACTGGAGAGTATGTTATGTTTTGGCTTTTTTGACCAAGCTAATGGACATATCTTGGTCCGAAAATTTTATGCAGTGTTTTTAACATATTTTTATGAGTTTTCATTGAGGTTTTGTTTCATGAATAAAGTTTTGGATGATAGATTTTCTTAGATATAGAAACTTGAAAACTGGAAGTGGAAAAATAGTTTTTGTTTGGAGAAAGTTTGAATATTTCGTGATTTCATCTTACTCTAAAGGCTTTGATATTTTTATATGATGATCCAAAATCTCTTATTTTCATGTTAGGATGTTATTTTGAAGATATTTAGTATTATTTTTAAAGATATGATTTTTCTATGCAAGAGGATTTTGGTTAGGCCTAAGATTTGATGTTTGTGGGTTTGATCCATGTTTTATTGATTTTTAGCCATGTGATTTTAAGTTTGATGGTTGGATCTTCTTTATGATACATTCTTAAACCATGTGATTTTGGTGACTTTAGTTTGATGATTTAAAGCATGATTGATATTAGGATGATGTTATGAATATGTTAGAAGTAAGATTTGATTTTTTGGAATTCTTGGAGATGTTTTTATCTAGGGTCAAAGCTTGGGATTCAAGGGTTTGGATCATTTTACAAAACTTTTGATGTTGATTATTAGCTTTTTATAAATGGATGTTTTAAGTATGGTTTTAAACTTAGGATAGGAAGATTTTTGTTGCAAAATTTTGGTTTAAGCGTGAGTTTTGGACTTGGAAGGAATTGCAACAAAAATAAGAGAAATGACCTATAGATGTTTCGGCCATAGTGTGTTTTTCATAGTTATAATTTGTTTAAAATTTTTCTGAATTGATATTTGAGTTTAGGATAAAATTTACCTGAGGAATGTAAATTTTAAAAATTTTTAGAGTTAGGATGTGAAATCTTTAAGTTAGGGGTAAAATGGTTATTTTTCTACATGTAGAGGGTAAAATGGTAATTTTACTCTAAGTTAGCTGGTTTTCACATTTCTAATTGTTAGTAATTCAATTTCTAACTTTTAGAATACCCTTTTACAGTTCTTCGTGTTTCGCACTTTATTCTCGTAGAACGCGACGATCGATGTAAGTTAACTTCTAACTTACTATTAGTTTATTGTGTATGTATGATGGGTAGGAGAACTAAAATTTATGTATGTATGTTATCATATATGTCATTGCATGCCACGTCATTACATGTTTATTTGTTATGCATGATTTATTCTGTCACGAATATTTATTTGTTACACAATCTATTTTGTCACATATCTCTATATGTTATAAGTATGCCATCTTAAGTATGTCACATGTTACATGTATGTCATATCATGTAATGTTCACCATTGCAAGTATGTCATGTTAAGTAAAGAAATCAGATCAAGTTTATGTCAAGTCAAGTTTCAGATCACGTTCATGTTAAGTTTGTGATATCCCGTTTTTGCGTGTATTTTCACTGATAGAGCTTTTTAATTTAATTAATATATTAGTTCTTTTATTTTAAATTATTATATTTTAAATTGATTTTATTTTAGTTTGATGTGGTGTTTAATTTATTTTAGTCATTTTATGGTTTTTAAAATCGTTTTCGTCGGATCAGTTTTTGGATTTCGGAGGTGAGGATTGAACCTCATTTCTTTTCTCCATCTTTTCTTTTCTCTTTTTCTTTTTCCCTTTTTCCCTTTTTCTTTCTCTTTTTCTTCTTTTCTTCTTTCTTTCTTTTTCTTTCTTCTTCTTTTTCCTCTTCTTCCCCCCGTGCTCTCAATCCAGCACCCCATTTCCGTCCATTTCTTCCACCGCCCAGTTCACCGCCGTCCCGCCATCGTGCAGTGCACCGCCCCCACCAATCGACTCCCCTCTGGCCGGTGATCACCTCCCTCAATTTTCAGGCCAACCCGTGCAGCCGTTAGTCGCCACGCACAGCTGGAAGTCACTGCACCAGCTCTCCCTTATCTCTCTGTCCCCGGTTGCTTCCTCATCCCAGAAACCACCTCTCGCCGGTGACGTGGCCAACACCACCCATCCAATTTTCTTCTCCTCCGACCGGTGAACATCCCCACCAAGTTTCACCACCATCCGAGCCACTGTTAGCCGCTACGAGCTCCTCCAAGCTGCACGGTTTTTGTGCTTTTTCACCACCGTCGTTCCACCTCCGGCAACCATCTCTTTACCACTTCATCACCTACCTCTTGCCGTCCTAAACCATCCATTTTTGGCCCCGATCCGTTGCCGGAACAGCTCCCACGAGCTCAACTCTGATCTGCCCCTTTTTGCACTTCCACCGCCACCCACGGCCAAAGCTCACTTCCTTTAGCTTCTTAAACATCTCTAGACCATTCCCTATCAATTTCGTGTCTTGGTTTGTCCCCGTTCGAAAGTGGATAATTACTACCCACGGCCACAGTGTAAAATACACTGTTACGTTGCTTTTTCTCCGCCGTTTGCAACGTCGTGAGCTTTGGAAAAATACCTTATAGCACTGTAAGTATTTTCCAAACTCTATTTTAGATTTAAATATATTTTTGCTCTTACAAAAAATTATTGGACTGGTTGGTTGATTTCGGACTGAGTCCGAGGAGTTCAGGGGTCGGATGGATTGAGGATGAAATTGTTTCGTTGATGTTGATATTTGTTTGAGATATTTGTGCCTTGATGTTTGCATTGTATAGTACACGCATGTTCATGTTTAAAAAAGGGAAAATCGGGTTTTCTTGTAGTTGCATGCATGTACATGTGTTTGTAAAATGAAAACTGGGCTTGTAAGTGTGTGACACCCCCGTTTTTACGTGTATTTTCACTGAAGGAATATTTTAATTTAATTAAAATAATATTTCTTTTATTTTAGTTTAATTAAAATAATAGTTCTTTTATTTTAATTATCAGATTTTAAGTGGATTTTAAATTGTTGTTGAGTTTAAATTGTTGTTTAATTTATTTTAGCTTGTCTTTGGTTTTAAAATTAAGTAATTAGTTTTTATTAGTTATTTATTATATTTTAGCTTTACGTTGTGTTTAAAATATTTTCTTGGTTTTATTGCTTTCAAAGTTGTTTTCGTTGGATCAGTTTTTGGACTCCAGAGGTGAGGATTAGACCTCATTTCTTTTCCTCCATCTTCTCTTTTCTCTTTTTCCTTTCTCTTTCTTATCTTTTCTTTCTTTTTTTTTCTTTCTTTTTTCCTTCTCCCCGTGCTTTCCCTTTCTCCCCCGTTTTTCATTCTCTCTCTCCTCTCCCTCACGCTGTCCGGCCAACTGCCGGCCACTGCCCCCACCTACCACCGTGCGGCACACCGCCCCTCCCACCTGACTCCCCTCTGGCCGGTGCACCTCCCCACAAAATCTTGGCCCCATCCGTGTCGTCGTTTAGCCGGAAACCCACCTTCAAGCCGAGCGGCTTTTGCTTCGATTTGCCGGCATCGCTCCACCTCTGGCCACCACCTCTTCACCACTTCATCACCGACTCCTTGCCGTCCTAAACCACCCATTTCCAGCTTCAATCCGTCGCCGGAACAGTCCCCACGAGCTAACTCTCCGATTTGGGTATTTTGGCCTCCTACCGTTGTTTTCGCCGCCACCCATGGCCAAACTCCACTTCCCTTAGCTTCATAAACATCCCTAGGCCTTTCCCTATCAATCCCGAGCTTTAGTTCGTCCCCGTTCGAAAGTGGGTAATTTATTACCCACGGCCACAGTGTAAATTACACTGTTACGTTGCTTTTCTTTCGCCGTTTGCAATGCTGCGAGCTTTCAAAAAATACCATATAACGCTATAAGTATTTTCCAAACTCTACTTTTAGATTTAAATATATTATGCTCTTACAATATATATTTATCTGTTGGTTGGTTGATTCCGGACTGAGTCCGAGGAGTTTGGGGGTCGGATGGATTGGGGACGGAGTGCTGGTGTGACACAGGAGCCAGGATGTGCGGATGACCCCTAGGGGAGGTCATGGTGCATACGGATTAATCGGTTAATGGATTGAGTTGGATATGGGCCAAATGTGACTTTTGGCGTGATAATTGGAAAGGATATGTTTTTGGGCCAAATGGAATTTTTGGCGTGCGTGGAAAAAATATGATTTTATGGGTTTTGAGCATTGGCATCCTTTCATGCATATTGCTTGAGTTTTATATGTTTTTATCTAGTGGTGTTTGGATTTTACTTACCTGCGGCACCATTTTTGGTTCCCTAGATTTTGGTGCAGAGATCGAGGAGGAGGTAGAGGCTGAGCCCGAGGATGCGGCTCCGCCAGAGTATTTAGTTGAAGTTAATATCTTGTTCTTGCTTTGAATAATATTTGTAATTCATAATATTTTATTATGTATATTTTGAACAGCTTTGTATTATATTAAGAAGAATTCTGGTACTTAGTTATATGAGTTTACTATCCGCTGCGTGTTTCTTCGAGCACATTTGTTGCTTTTACACACACTTGGCACTCGTCGATAGGGTGGTGACCCGCGATGTCACCATCCGGACGTCTCAATTTTCCCGTATCCGGGCGTGGGGATGTGGGGGCGTCACAGGTGGTATTAGAGTGGTTCGGCTCTGGGTAAAACCATATGTCCCATAGGTGGAGTACCAGAAAGTTTTAAAAGCTTGAGTTAAAATTATTTTAATTTATTTAAGTTGAATTGTTTTTCTTTAACTTGATTCAATTTTATTTGATTTGAATTTATTTTATTTAACCCCATTTGATTTGGTTTGGTTTGATTCGATGTTATTTGAATTGAAAGTATGTTGTTTTATTTGTTTTAGTTATTTCAATGTATGTTATTTTATTTATTTTGTTTTAAGTAGTTTTGTTTTTTTGTCCGGAGTTAAAAAGTGGGGTTGAGGATTATGCTATGGCAGGAGGACGGTACTATCGAGAATGTCGTTGGTAGGAATAAGTACTTAGTGTAGTAGGGTTGAATTTTATAGAGGTGGGTTACTTTTATAATATTGTGGCTAGAAGGGAACGACAAGGGTTAGGCGATCTCTTGGGAGTAGGAATGTAAGTTGCAACTAAGGAGGGGAGTTAGCTTTAAGTCGCTTAAGATGATTGAAGTCTTAGGTTTTGTAGAATTTATGTAATGAGGCTATAGAATAGGAGAGTGTAGGTTCAACGAACTTTAAAGATTGGTTTAAGAGAATTTTATCTAAGGTTTGAGGCCTTATAGATTTTAGGAAATAAGATTTTGGTAATTAAGGTGTTAGGTTCGATAAGCTTTGGGGGAAATAATTAAATTTCAAGTTTTAAATTTCGCTGATTTGGATGAGCAATTTGGTGGCAATTGGGGTTTTAAAATTTACAAGTTTTTAAGGTGAATGTTTTGGATTAAAGCCATCAATCTTGAGGATTTCAGAAAATGATTTATTATCCGTTAATGTTTTAGATTTTTAAAAGATTTGGGAGTCGATTGTTCTATTATGGGATGAAGCTCATTGATCTTAGAAATTCTAGAAATTATTCTTATTTGATTTAAGGTTTTAGAATTGCAGAGTTGAAGGACCAATTTATAATAAGAGTTGAGTTCTTAGTTTTACAGACTTGGTGTGGTAGCTTGATTTACTCTGGAGAATGATTAGTTTGCAACCATTAAAATGGGATTGATCAGAGTTGAGTTATTGATATGAAATTTTTTCTGGGGTACATTTCTTTGAGGATGGAAGGTAATGATCTAGCTCATATACTTCTTTGAGGATTGTAGATATTGACTTAGTTCAGAAAATGACTATTGTTAACTCGAGGTTGTAGTAATAGATTTTAGGAAATGATTTTTATCGGTTCGGAAGAAATAGATCCATCGAGGTTTTGGAAACAATAGTTTAATTTTTGGTATTGAATTCGATTAAAGTTGAGACCTTATGTTCCGGAGACTTTTGGGAATGGATTATTAGCAGGTTTAAGGTCATTTTGAGTACAAAGCTTTAAGCGATAACTATTTACTGATGTTAAGGGTATAAGTTAAGCAGATATAGGAATGATTCATGTTGATTTGCGGATATAAGTCGAGATGATGGAAATAGTAGTAATGGATTACTTGTATGTTGGAATGACTATTGGTTTCGGCTAAGGACGTATGAGATCGACACGTGATAGTGGTGAATCGATTGGAGTGTTCAGTCGAAGCGTGTTACTCAATGGAATGTTGGTTGGCAATAATTGTTATAGCTCGAGGTTATAGTGGCAAGTTTTAGGATTGATCCATACCGAGTTGGGGATAATAGATGATGCAGGTTTTGGGAAATGAATTTTTGTTTATTTTGAGGATAAGGTACGGATGTTGGAAATGGAAGTGATGGATCACTTATATGTTAGAATGATTATTGATCTTAGCTAAGGGTACATGAGATCCATTTATAGTGGTGGTGAGGGTGTATGGATTTCGGAGAGTACAAATCCTAGTCTCATTTTGGCTTGAGATAAGGGGCTTTGGTGAGTACTAAAGTGGATTAGATGTGATAGTATTAAACTCAATAGATCTTAACTTCGAGTTCTTGGTGAGTTGATCGGAGTATACAGTTGAAGTGGGTTACCAATTGGAGTGATGGTTGCTATTAATTGTTGAGACTATCTTCAAGAATTAATTGTGACTTGAGGTCACATAGGAATTTAAATTTTGAGGCTATACTTTTCTTTGGAGTTTGAGTGTCCAGTTGGGAGAATTATAGACATTTTTATTTAACTTGAAGAGAGATTGTTGGGTCGCAATGTGTAGTGGATAATAAAATTGTGATGACCCGCTTTTAAGTGTATTTTCGCTTAAATGATTGTTTTTATTTTAATTAATATATCAGTTATTTATTTTAATTTATTTGCGTTTTAAAATTGGTTTTTGATTTAATTTAATTTATTTGAGGTTGTCTTTTATTTCTTTTAGTTGTTTTGTGGTTTTAATCTTTTTGGCGGTTTGTTTCGTTTTCCCAGAGTGAGGACTGGACCTCATCTCTTTTCACATCTTTTTTCCTTTTCTCTCTTTTTCCTTTTTTCTTTTTCCCTTCTCTCTACCAGACCGCCGCCGTCCGGCCACCAATCGACCCCCCACCGGTCCCATTCTCTTCCCCTCCCTCCGGTGCACCACCCCTCCAAAGCCCACCTCCAACCGGCCGGCCATTTGGCCGGAAAAAGCCCAGCAAAGCCGCACGGTTTTGGCTCCGATCCGCCGCCGTCGCTCCACCTCCGGCCACCATTTCTTCACCACTTCATCACCGACTCCTTGCCGTCCTAACCCACCCATTTCCAGCCTCCAACGACCACCGGAACAGCTCCTACGAGCTTAGTTTCCGTTTTGGGTAATCCGGCCATTTCCGGCGATTCCGCCGCCATCCACGGCCAACCACCACTTCCAATAGCTTCACAACCATCCCTAGACCACCCCCTATCAATCTCGTGTCCTAGTTTGTCTCCGTTCAAAAGTGGGTTTTTCAAACCCACGGCCACAGTGAATTTTCACTGTGACGTTGCTTTTCCAGCGCCGTTTGCGACGCCGCTTGTTTTCTAAAATTGCTATATAGCGCTGTAAGTATTTTCCAAACCCTATTTTCAGATTTTAATATATATTGCTCATTCAATTATTTACTGTTGTTGGTTGTTGATTCCGGACTGAGTCCGAGGAGTTTCGGGGGTCGGATGGATGGAGGATGGAGTTGCCTGTTTATTTGATTTATGATTGTTGGATTATTTTATTTTGCATTGTTATGGCATTACATGGTGCATGCACGTGTGTTTGTGGATTTATGTGAAAAGCCTGTGTTTTGGCGTAAGTGTATTGCGGGTGCGTGTGTATCACGAGCCCAAGCCGGGATGGGTTATTATCTCGGTGGAGCTCCTCTGGTCACTCGGGAGCGGAATAAACTGAGTGATGTCCCCTGAGTTGTCGAGAGAGATGACGGGAGCGGGGCTAGGGGATGCTTGGCTACGAACGCGCCGGGCGCGGAACCGGGCATCGCCCTACTCACCGACTCCGTGGCCCTCCGCTGGCGAGGGCTAGAGGATGCTTGGCTACGCACGCGCGGGGCGCGGAACTGGGCATCGCTCGTTAAGTGTCACCTGCGTGGTGGTACTCTACGGTGTGACACTGGAGCCAGGGTGTGCGGATGACCCCTAGGGGAGGTCATGGTGCATACGGTTAATTGGATAATGGTTTATGAGGCCAATTGGGACTTTTGGCGTGGGCCGGATGGACTTATGGCGAGATATTGGGCCAGATGGACTTCTGGCGAGATATTGGGCCAAATGGACTTTTGGCGGTCAAATGTGACTTTTGGCGTGTTTTTCGGAAAGGATATGTTTTGGGCCAAATGGGTTTTTGGCGTGTGTGGAAAAACTTGTGTTTTATGGGCTTTGTGCATTAGGCATGGTTCATGCATCTTGTTTGAGTTTTATGTGTTTTTATCTGGTAGTGTTTGGGTTTTACTTACCTGCGGTACCATTCGTGGTTCCGTAGCTTTTGGTGCAGAGTTAGAGGACGAAGAGGAGGAGGCTGAGCCCGAGGAGGCGGCTCCGCCGGGTTGCTGATGCTATCTTTTATATTTGTTAAAACTGTATTTGTGTTTTGTAATATTTTATCTATGTACGTTTTAAACAGCTTGTTTTACGTTAAGAAAAATTCTGGTACTTAGTTATGACTTTCGTTATCCGCTGCGTGTTTCTCTGTACACATCTGTTGCCTTGCACACACTCGGCACCCGTCGATGGGATGGTGACCCGGATTGTCACCATCCGGACGTCTCAATTTCCCCGTGTTCGAGCGTGGGGATTTGGGGGCGTCACAGGTGGTATCAGAGCGGTTTGGCTCTGGGTAAAACCACATGTCCCGTAGGTAGTACCAGAATGTTTTTAAAATTGTGTTTTGAAAATTATGTTAAGTATAGTTGTTTTATTTGTTTTATTTGTTTGGGCTTGTTTGCTTGTTTTTATTTTATTTAGTTATGTTTTGGCATGCTGGTTTCTTTTGTTTCTTGCTGTGTAGAGCTGTTTTTGTTTTTGTTGGTTTTATGATGGTTTTATTTGTTTTCTTAAAGGAGGGTCAAGAGTGGTGTTGTGACAGGAATATGGGGAGACTAGGGAGACCAAGGAAAAATACTCAGGAACCACAGGACAATACTTCCAGGGATGACTCCATAGCCGAAGCAATTTGGCAGATGACGGAGTTTATGCAACAGAGTGCGAGGTCTCAACAGGCAGGGCCTTGGCCACCACAAGGACCTTGGCCACCACAAGGACCTTGGCCACCACAAGGGGGTCCTTGGCCACCATCAGGAGGGCCTTGTCCACCATCAGGAGGGCCTTATCCACCTGCAGGAGAGCCTTGTCCACAACAAGGAGGGTATTGGCCACAACCAGGAGGTCCCTAGCCATATCAGGGAGGGCCTTGGATGTATCCAGGAGGGTCCAGTAGCATGGTGCAAGCCGGATGCACCTATGAGCGCTTCCTGGCGCATAGGACCCCACACTTCACGGGAAATGAGGATCCACTTCAGGCTGGAAAATGGATCAAAGATCTGGAGAAGACTTTTGAGATGTGTGGGTGCACTGAGGAACATCAAGTACTTTACGCCAGCTATCTCTTGCAAGGTACCGCTTCTGATTGGTGGGATACCAAGAGGGTGCTGTTGGAATCTAAACTGGGATCTTTCGCTGCAGTGACCTGGCAGCGTTTCAAGAAGGAGTTCAATGACCGCTTCTTTCCCGCATCGGTAAGGAAGCAGAAGGCAAGAGAGTTCTCCAATCTGGTCCAAGGGGGCGCGACAGTGGAGCTGTACGCCCGGAGGTTCATAGAACTTGAGCGGTTTGCTCCTCACCTTGTCGCCACTGAGGAGATGCAAGCAGATCGTTTCCAGGAGGGGCTGCGTCATGACATACGCCGTATGGTGGTCAGCCATCGGATATCCACTTTTCAGGAGTTAGTGGATGTGGCCACCCTTATAGGGCGGGAAAATAATCTGAGTATGGGCTCCCCTCCAGGGCAAAAGAGGCGGAGTTTTTCTGGTGAAGGAAGCAGCTCGGGTTCGCCTCAGAAGTTTGTTCAGCGGACCGGAACTCGACCTCAAGCATCCTCAAGTGTTCGCATGGGAGGACGTATGCCTGTTTGTGGAGTTTGTAATAGAGCTCATGAGGGCAAGTGTCGGACGAGTAGCGGACCCCAGTGTTATCGGTGCGGCCAAGTGGGACATATTGCTCGGGATTGCCCCGTTAGAGCTCAAGGAAGCCGTGGAGGTAGACACAGTGGGAGAACCAACCCGAGACAAGCAGTGCAAGCCCGGGTTTATGCTGTTACACCCGGAGAGGTGGATGATGAGGCACCAGCGACCCATGATGCTGGAGTAATCACAGGTATGGATTAATTTAATTTTTAAGTTGGATTTAATTTTTGGTGCATTTGGTTTCTTCGTTGTTTTTTTTTGGATTTCATGGGTTGTGTGTTTGGTTCAGGAAGAGTCCATTTGTATGAGTTTTATGCTTGTACTTTGTTTGATTCAGGTGCTTCACGGTCGTTTGTATCTTCCACGTTTGCTCGGGTGTGTAATTTGGTCACGGAACCGTTGCCGAAGGCTATGGTAGTGGCTCTACCCGATGGCGAGATGGTGTGGTGTTCCAAGGTTGCTTTGGGATGCCCGTTAAATTTTGAGGGAAGATTCTTGGATGCTGATTTGGTGGTGTTCAAGCTATTGGGTTTTGATATTATCCTCGGAATGGATTGGCTATACCGATATTCTGCGAGTATTAATTGCAGAAGTCGGATAATTAGCTTTCAGCTTCCAGATGGTGATTGTCTGGAATTTGTGGGGAGTAGATTAAAGGAGAAACCGATAATTATATCGGCGATTCAGGCAAGACGAGAGATTGCATGGGGAGCGGATGCATTCTTGGTGCAGATGGTGTCCACGCCGTCTGAGAAGAAGTCTTTGGCAGACATTCCAGTTGTGGAAGAATTCCCCGATGTATTTGTGGATGACTTGCCCGGACTACCCCCTGTTCGGGAGATGGAGTTTGTTATAGACTTGGAACCTGGAGCGGCTCCTGTGCATAAAGCTCCTTATCGCATGGCACCGGCTGAATTGAAAGAGTTGAAGACTCAGTTGCAAGAACTGGTATAGAAGGGATTTATTCAGCCTAGTACGTCGCCGTGGGGTGCACCAGTTTTATTTGTTAAGAAGAAAGATGGAACCCTCCGTATGTGCATTGACTATCGAGAATTGAATAAGGTGACCATCAAAAATAAATACCCTCTCCCGCGGATTGATGATTTGTTTGACCAGCTTCAAGGAGCAGCCGTGTTCTTTAAGATTGATCTGAGGTCGGGATACTACCAGCTGAGAATCAGAGACCAGGATGTGCCTAAAACTGCTTTCAGGTCGAGGTATGGGCATTATGAATTTAAGGTGATGCCGTTTGGGTTAGCTAATGCCCCTGCAGCGTTCATGGATTTGATGAATAGGGTGTTTCAACCTTACCTGGATTCCTTTGTGGTAGTATTTATTGATGATATACAGATTTATTCCCGAGATGTTGAAGAGCATGTGTATCATCTTAGTCTGGTACTTGAGAGATTGAGAGAACACCAACTATACGCCAAGCTCAGCAAGTGTGAGTTCTGGTTGGAAGAAGTTAAATTTCTTGGGCATGTAATTTCCCGGGGTGGAGTGGCAGTTGATCCTAGTAAGGTAGAAGCCATTTTGTCATGGCCACGCCCAACTACAGTACGTGAGATCAGGAGTTTCTTGGGGCTCGCCGGATACTACCGAAGGTTTGTAGAGGGTTTTGCTCGCCTATCCGGACCTCTCACAGCTTTGACTCGGAAGAATACAGAATTTGTTTGGTCAGAGAAATGTGAGAGAAGCTTCCAGGAATTGAAGAACAGGTTGACAACGGCACTAGTGTTAGCACTCCCAGAACCGCATAAGCCATTCGTAGTCTTCAGTGATGCGTCTAAGTTCGGTTTGGGTTGTGTCCTTATGCAGGAAGGACGGGTTGTAGCCTATGCATCTCGTCAGCTTAAGGACCATGAGAAGAATTATCCGACGCATGATCTAGAATTGGCTGCGATTGTTTTTGCCCTTAAGATCTGGCGGCACTTCTTGTATGGGGAAGCTTGTGAGGTATTTACTGATCACAAGAGCTTGAAACATTTGTTTTCCCAGAAAAATCTGAATATGAGGCAGAGGTGTTGGCTGGAGCTAATCAGTGACTATCAGTGTGAGATCAAGTACCACCCGGGGAAGGCTAATATAGTTGCTGATGCTTTGAGCCGGAAGTCTCATTTGGAAGATGAAGCCGAGCCGTCAGAATTGGAATCGTTGCTTTGTGGGATGAGAAGGCTTCTTATAGAGAGTTCGCAGCAAGTAGAGATTTTGTCTTCAGTTCTTGATATTCGGGTAACTGATTTTGAAGAATTGAAAACTCTCCAAAGAAAGGATCCGAAGCTGCTGAACATCAGGAAGAGAGTCAGAAAATCTCGAGGGCCGTTGCACTATAGCATGGATAGTGATGGGATACTTCGGTTCCGAGATCGCAGAGTGGTCCCAAAGGACTCAGATTTCAAAGAACGGATCATGGCGGAAGCTCATGCGGCCCCGTATTCAGTTCATCCCGGCAGTACAAAGATGTATCGAGACTTGAAGAAAAATTACTGGTGGGATGGAATGAAGAAGGACGTTGCATTATATGTGGAGAAATGCCAAACGTGCCGTCAGGTAAAGGCCGAGCATCAGAGACCTGCAGGTATGCTCCAACCCCTCCCAATTCCTGAGTGGAAATGGGATGATATCACGATGGACTTCGTAGTGGGTTTGCCGAGAACGCCTAGTGGGAAGAATTCTGTTTGGGTGATCGTGGACCGGTTAACGAAGAGTGCTCATTTTCTGCCTGTTAACAACACCGACTCTTTGGGTAAGTTGACCCGTTTGTATGTCAAAGAGATAGTGCGACTACACGGCGTACCAAAGAGTATAGTGTCGGATCCAGACCCGAGGTTTACGTCCCAGTTCTGGAAGAGTTTGCAGGCAGCTTTGGGTACTAAGTTGAAGTTCAGCACTGCTTATCACCCGCAGACAGACGGCCAGTTAGAGCGCACCATACAGACCCTGGAAGACATGTTGCGAGCATGTGTCCTGGAATTCCAAGGAAGTTGGGAAAATCATTTGCCGCTCATTGAGTTTGCCTACAATAACAGCTACCATGCGACCATTCAGATGGCTCCCTATGAAGCTCTTTATGGGAGAAAGTGTAGGTCGCCCTTATGTTGGGATGAAGTTGGGGAGAGTAGGGTAATTGGACCCGAAATAATTCAAGAAATGCAAAGCCAAGTCCGGATCATCAGAGACAAAATGGCGGCAGCTCAGAGTCGCCAGAAAAGTTACGCTGACACCCGGAGGAGAGAGTTGTCTTTTGAAGTTGGTGATTGGGTTTATCTTAAAGTCTCTCCCATGAGAGGTGTTAAGCGTTTTGGTAAGAAGAGGAAACTAGATCCGAGGTACGTCGGCCCTTTTCAGATTCTGGAGAGAGTAGGGTCCGTCGCCTATAGAGTTGCTTTGCCAGATTATTTTGGGGATGTTCATGATGTCTTCCACGTATCATCCCTGAAGAAGAGCTTTGGACAGCAAGAGCCACGTTTCGTCGACCCAGCAGGTATTCAGTTGCAACCGGATCTCACTTACGAAGTTGTTCCGTCGCAGATTTTGGATTGGAAAGAGCAACAGTTGAGGTCCAAGATGATACATTTAGTTAAAGTGGCTTGGGGAGATCCGTTAGCTCAAGACTTCTCTTGGGAGCGAGCAGCGGACATGAGGGAGCAGTACCCGTATTTGTTCGAATGATGAAGGTATGTATTTTAATCTTGATCTCAGTCGGTTTATGAGCGTTTATGTGGCTTGCTTTAAGTTGGTGGTTGATTTGCAATTTCGAGGACGAAATTGTTTTTAAGGAGGGGAGGATGTGATGACCCGCTTTTAAGTGTATTTTCGCTTAAATGATTGTTTTTATTTTAATTAATATATCAGTTATTTATTTTAATTTATTTGCGTTTTAAAATTGGTTTTTGATTTAATTTAATTTATTTGAGGTTGTGTTTTATTTCTTTTAGTTGTTTTGTGGTTTTAATCTTTTTGGTGGTTTGTTTCGTTTTCCCGGAGTGAGGACTGGACCTCATCTCTTTTCACATCTTTTTTCCTTTTTTCTCTTTTTCCTTTTTTCTTTTTCCCTTCTCTCTACCAGACCGCCGCCGTCCGGCCACCAATTGACCCCCCACCGGTCCCATTCTCTTCCCCTCCCTCCGGTGCACCACCCCTCCAAAGCCCACCCCCAACCGGCCGGCCATTTGGCCGGAAAAAGCCCAGCAAAGCCGCACGGTTTTGGCTCCGATCCGCCGCCGTCGCTCCACCTCCGGCCACCATTTCTTCACCACTTCATCACCGACTCCTTGCCGTCCTAACCCACCCATTTCCGGCCTCCAACGACCACCAGAACAGCTCCTACGAGCTTAGTTTCCGTTTTGGATAATCCGGCCATTTCCGGTGATTCCGCCGCCATCCACGGCCAACCACCACTTCCAATAGCTTCACAACCATCCCTAGACCACCCCCTATCAATCTCGTGTCCTAGTTTGTCCCCGTTCAAAAGTGGGTTTTTCAAACCCACGACCACAGTGAATTTTCACTGTGACGTTGCTTTTTCGGCGCCGTTTGCGACGCCGCTTGTTTTCTAAAATTGCCATATAGCGCTGTAAGTATTTTCCAAACCCTATTTTCAGATTTTAATATATATTGCTCATTCAATTATTTACTGTTGTTGGTTGTTGATTCCGGACTGAGTCCGAGGAGTTTCGGGGGTCGGATGGATGGAGGACGGAGTTGCCTGTTTATTTGATTTATGATTATTGGATTATTTTATTTTGCATTGTTATGGCATTACATGGTGCATGCACGTGTGTTTGTGGATTTATGTGAAAAGCCTGTGTTTTGGCGTAAGTGTATTGCGGGTGCGTGTGTATCACGAGCCCAAGCCGGGATGGGTTATTATCTCGGTGGAGCTCCTCTGGTCACTCGGGAGCGGAATAAACTGAGTGATGTCCCCTGAGTTGTCGAGAGAGATGACGGGAGCGGAGCTAGGGGATGCTTGGCTACGAACGCGCCGGGCGCGGAACCGGGCATCGCCCTACTCACCGACTCTGTGGCCCTCCGCTGGCGAGGGCTAGAGGATGCTTGGCTACGCACGCGCGGGGCGCGGAACTGGGCATCGCTCGTTAAGTGTCACCTGCGTGGTGGTACTCTACGGTGTGACACTGGAGCCAGGGTGTGCGGATGACCCCTAGGGGAGGTCATGGTGCATACGGTTAATTGGATAATGGTTTATGAGGCCAAATGGGACTTTTGGCGTGGGCCGGATGGACTTATGGCGAGATATTGGGCCAGATGGACTTCTGGCGAGATATTGGGCCAAATGGACTTTTGGCGGCCAAATGTGACTTTTGGCGTGTTTTTCAGAAAGGATATGTTTTGGGCCAAATGGGTTTTTGGCGTGTGTGGAAAAACTTGTGTTTTATGGGCTTTGTGCATTGGGCATGGTTCATGCATCTTGTTTGAGTTTTATGTGTTTTTATCTGGTAGTGTTTGGGTTTTACTTACCGGCGGTACCATTCGTGGTTCCGTAGCTTTTGGTGCAGAGTTAGAGGACGAAGAGGAGGAGGCTGAGCCCGAGGAGGCGGCTCCACCGGGTTGCTGATGCTATCTTTTATATTTGTTAAAACTGTATTTGTGTTTTGTAATATTTTATCTATGTACGTTTTAAACAGTTTGTATTACGTTAAGAAAAATTCTGGTACTTAGTTATGACTTTCGTTATCCGCTGTGTGTTTCTCTGTACACATCTGTTGCCTTGCACACACTCGGCACCCGTCGATGGGATGGTGACCCGGATTGTCACCATCCGGACGTCTCAATTTCCCCGTGTTCGGGCGTGGGGATTTGGGGGCGTCACAAAAGTCTTGAAAGTGGAAGCTTGGGAATCAATGGTGATTAGCCTAAACAGGTACGTGAGGTAATAAGCAGTAGGAGTTAGGACGGTAGTGCAATAGTTTTGATGGATTGGAGATTTGAACAACATGGCCCATCTTGAGATTTAATTTTATATACAATTGAAGGAAATAGTCGTGCTACTACTAGGGTTATGGGAATGGAAGTAGGTAAGTGAGTTTTCAAGAAGGGTTCATTAAGGTTATGGTGAATTTAATCGTGGTTCGTAGTGAATTTAGTTATCCCTAAATTAGACGATATTCAGAATTTAGGTGATGATCTTGGTGTAAGTTGTTGGGTAGGAGTTATAGGTGCTTTATTAGTTGGTCGGGACGGATTAGAGCCTTATGTTCTTTATCTTATGTTCTTTAATTTGGAAGGTTGCAATTGATTGATATTGTCTTTTTTGTTGAGGATCATGGGTGTCATTGAGGAATTTTGATTTGATTAAGGTAGCTAGAGGTAATTGAGGGATAGGAGTGATAATTCATGATTTTGGGAGATTTTATTTTCTATCGAAGTGGGGTAAATAATTTTCTTATTTTCAGGTGTTGAGTTAGCTTGTACTCAATGGTGTCGATTTATGAGGATATAATCTTTTTGCATTTTGGCGAGTTATCAGAGTGCGCACGGAAGCGTGAATTTTGGAGATAATTAGGTATTCAAATGTTTTGCTGATTTTGAGGAATTAGTAGTGATTTGAACTTTTAATGGAAAATTAATAATTTAGTTGCACAAATTATGATTATTGATGGTTTATTTTGGAAGTGACTATTAGATTACCAAGATATGGTATACAATGAAAGTTTCGATAATATAGCATAAGAGTTGATTGGGGTTAATACAATTCATTCTAAGAAGTAATAATTACTGGAGTTTTCTTGGGTGCGGTTTTGAGGGTCTTGTGGATATGGTGATTCCGTTTTATGTGGCCGCTTTAGGAGTTCTAGACGTGATGCGTCGCTGGGAGACTAGTACGAATATGATGGAATTGCTTATAGGAGTATATTTGGAGAGAGCTTTATTCATACTTGTGTGGAAATGGTTGATGGTATGATTTTCTCAACTATAATCTGAGTTGTATATTGTATCCTGCTTGGCGCTGATGTTTGATCTCACAAATTTCGAGGACGAAATTTATTTTAAGGGGGGGAGGATGTGACACCCCGTTTTTACGTATATTTTCACTGAAGGAATATTTTAATTTAATTAAAATAATAGTTCTTTTATTTTAATTATCAGATTTTAAGTGGATTTTAAATTGCTGTTGAGTTTAAATTGCTATTTAATTTATTTTAGCTTGTCTTTGGTTTTAAAATTAAGTAATTAGTTTTTATTAGTTATTGATTATATTTTAGCTTTATGTTGTGTTTAAAATATTTTCTTGGTTTTATTGCTTTCAAAGTTGTTTTCGTTGGATCAGTTTTTGGACTCCAGAGGTGAGGATTGGACCTCATTTCTTTTCCTCCATATTTTCTTTTCACTTTTTCCTTTCTCTTTCTTCTCTTTTCTTACTTTTTTTTTCTTTCTTTTTTCCTTCTCCCTGTGCTTTCCCTTTCTCCCCCGTGCGTTTTTCTTTCTCTCTCTCCTCTCCCTCACGCTGTCCGGCCAGCCGCCCAGACCTGCCGCCGGCCACCGCCATGCAGCACACCGCCCCCCCCCACCTGACTCCCCTCTAGCCGGCACACCTCCCCACAAAATCTTGGCCCCATCCGTGCCGCCGTTTAGCCGGAAAACCACCTTCAAGCCGAACGGCTTTTGCTCCGATTTGCCACTGTCGCTCCACCTCCGGCCACCACCTCTTCACCACTTCATCACCGACTTCTTGCCGTCCTAAACCACCCATTTCCGGCCTCAATCCGTTCCCGGAACAGTCCCCACGAGCTAACTCTCCGATTTGGGTATTTTGGCCTCCTACCGCTGTTTTTGCCGCCACCCATGGCCAAACTCCACTTCTCTTAGCTTCATAAACATCCCTAGTCCTTTCCCTATCAATCCCAAGTTTTGGTTTGTCGCCGTTCGAAAGTGGGTAATTTATTACCCACGGCCACAATGTAAATTACACTGTTACGTTGTTTTTCTTCCGCCGTTTGCAACGTCGCGAGCTTTCAAAAAATACCAAATAGTGCTGTAAGTATTTTCCAAACTCTACTTTTAGATTTAAATATATTATGCTCTTACAATATATATTTATCTGTTGGTTGGTTGATTCCGGACTGAGTCCAAGGAGTTCGAGGGTCGGATGGATTGAGGACGGAGTGCTTGGTTTTGGTTGTTTGTGATTGTTTGGTTATTTGTGCCATGAGGCGTGCGTTACATATTGCATACATGTGCATTTTATTTTATTTTGAGAAAATCCTGTTTTATTGGCGTAAATAGATTTTCGGGTGCGTGTGTCTCACGAGCCCAAGCCAGGATGGGTTATTATCTCGGTGGAGCTCCTCTAGTCACTCGGGAGCGTAATATATTGAGTGACGTCCCCTGAGTTGTCGCTGGGCGACGACGGGAGCGGGGGCTAGAGGATGGTTGGCTACCAACGCGCCGAGCGCGGAACTGGGTATCGCTCTATTGACCGACTCCGTGGCCCTTCACTGGCGAGGGCTAGAGGATGCTTGGCTACGAACACGCGGGGCGCGGAACTGGGCATCGCTCGTTTAGGCGTCACACGCGTGGTCATTACTTGTGGTGTGACACAGGAGCCAGGGTGTGCGGATGACCCCTAGGGTTGGTCATGGTGCATACGGATTAATCGGTTAATGGATTGAGTTGGATATGGGCCAAATGTGACTTTTGGCGTGATAATTGGAAAGGATATATTTTGTTAATATCTTGTTCTTGCTTTGAATAATATTTGTAATTCGTAATATTTTATTATGTATGTTTTGAACAGCTTTGTATTATACTAAGAAAAATTCTGGTACTTAGTTATATGACTTTACTATCTGCTGCGTGTTTCTTCAAGTACATTTATTGCTTTTACACACACTTGGCACTCGTCGATAGGGTGGTGACCCGCGATGTCACCATCCGGACATCTCGATTTTCCTGTGTCCGGGCGTGGGGATTTGGGGGCGTCACAAAGCGAGAGATGATTTATGGTATATGTGAACGGTTAGATTGACTGGTTTGAGTCAGAGGCACGTGTAGGGATGGTGGTAAACAGGGACGGTGGTAGAATCCCGCCTACGGTGCACGCGTAGGGATGGTGGTAAATAGGGACGGTGGTAGAATCCCACCTTTGATTCCCGCCTACAGTGCTCGCGTAGGCGGGCACACATATAGACGGTGGTAGAACCCTACCTGTGATTCCCGCCTCCGGTGCACGCGTAGGGACGGTGGTGAGCAGGAATGGTGGTATAGTCCTGCCTCCGATTCCAGCCTATAGTGCTCTAATGGTTTGGTTTTTGTGCCATTATCGGGGATAATGGCGAGGTTATATTTAAAGGATATGTTTTGGGCCAAAATGAGATTTTTGGCGTGCGTGGAAAAATATGGTTTTACGGGTTATGTGCATTGGCATTCTTTCATGCATATTGTTTCAGATTATTATGTTTTTATCTAGTGGCGTTTGGATCTTACTTACCTGCGGCACCATTTTTCGTACCGTAGATTTTGATGCAGAGATCGAGGAGGAGGAGAAGGGTGAGCCCGAGGAGGCGGCTCCGCCGGAGTATTGAGTTGGAGTTTATGTCTTATAGCTGGTTTTGAAACAATATTTGTAGCTTGTAATATTTTATTATGTATGTTTTGAACGGCTTTGTATTAAACAAAGAAAAATTCTGGTACTTGGTTACATGACTTTGTTTATCCGCTGCGTGTTTTCTTTTGCACACTTGTTGCATATACACACACTTGGCACTTGGCGATAGGATGGTGACCCGTGATGTCATCATCCGGACATCTCGATATTCCCGTGTCCGTACGTGGGATTTGGGGGCGTCACAGGTGGTATCAGAGCGGTTTGGCTCTGGGTAAAACCACATGTCCTGTAAGTGTAGTACCAGAAAGTTTTAAAGTTGCGATTTGAAATTTATTTTAAGTAAAGTTGCTATTTGATTTGTTTTATTTGATTTGAATTTATTTGAGCTAGTTTTTTTGTATTTATTTATTTAGTTATGTTATTGCATGCTAGTTTCTTTTTGTTTCTTGTTATGTGGTTTGGTTTTGGTTTTGATTTTATGCTGTTGGTTTTTTTTCGTTTCCTAAAGGGGGTCAAAGGTTGTGTTGTGGCAGGAAGGCGGTATAATCGAGGATACTATTATTAGGCATGAACATTTAGTGTAGTAGGCTTGAATTTTTTTAGCGATGTGGTTTGCTTGTGTGATGTTGAGGTCTAAAGGGAATGTCATGGTTTAGGCAATCTTTGTAAGGTGAGAACTCACGTAGCAATGAGGGGCGAAATTAGCTTTAAGTCGCTTAAGATGATTAAGGTCAAGGTTTTGTAGAATTTATGTAACAAAGCTATAGGATAGGAGAGTGTAGGTTCAACGAACTTTAAGGATATGTTAAGGGAATTTTATTTAAGGTTTGGGGCCTTATAGATTTTAGGAAAATAAGTTTATGGTAATTAAGGTGTTAGGTTCGATAAGCTTTGGGGGGAAATAATTAAATTTCAAGTTTTAGATTTCGTGGATTTGGATGAGTAATTTGGTGGCAATTGGGGCTTTAGATTTGACAAGCTTTTAGGGTGAATGTTTTGGATTAAAGCCATCAATCTTGAGAATTTCAGAAAATGATTTATTATCCATTAATGTTTCAGAATTTGAAAGATTTGGGAGTCGATTTTTCTATTGTGGGATGTAAGTTCATTGATCTTAGAAGTTCTGGAAGATGATTCTTATTTGATTCAAGGTTTTAGAATTGCAAAGTTGAAGGATTGATTTATAATAAAAATTGAGTTCTTGGTTTTACAGACTTAGTACTGTAGCTTTATCTACTCTAGTGAGTGATTAGTTTGTAACCATTAAAATGGGGTTGATTAGAGTTGAGTTATTGATATGAAAATTTTTCTAGAGTAGATTTCTTTGAGAATTGAAGATATTGAGCCAGTTTAGAAAATAATTATTGTTAACTCGAGGTTGTAGTAGCAGATTTTAGGAAATGATTTTATGGGTTCGAAAGATATAGGTCCATCAAGGTGTTAGAAATAGTAGATTTTGTGTTGGTATTGAATACGATTGAATTTGA
Source organism: Carya illinoinensis (assembly GCF_018687715.1). NCBI lineage: Eukaryota > Viridiplantae > Streptophyta > Magnoliopsida > Fagales > Juglandaceae > Carya > Carya illinoinensis. Next base: position 23,080,117 of record NC_056759.1, on the reverse strand, counting down.
GGCTATATGATCTGTAGTGTGACGCCCCCAAATCCCCACGCAACGACACGGGGAAATCGAGACATCTGGATGGTGACAACCCGGGTCACCACCCTATCGACGAGTGCCAAGTGTGTGCAAAAGCAACATATGTGCACGAAGAAACACGCAACGGATAACGAAAGTCATATGACTAATTACCAGAATTTCTCTTAATATAAAACAAGCTGTTTAAAACATACTTAAATAAAATATTACAAAAGACACAAATATAGTTTTAAACCAAACTATAAAGCATGACTTCGACTCAAAACTCCGGCCGAGCCGCATCCTCAGGCTCAGCCTCCTCCTCCTCCTTGAATCCTGCACCAAAATTTACGGAACCAAAAATGGTACCGCAGGTAAGTAAAATCCAAACACCACAAGATAAAAGCATATAGAACTCAAACAATATGCATGAAGTGATGCCGATGCACAAACCCATAAAAACATATTTTTCCACACACGCCAAAAATCCCATTTGGCCCAAAAACACATCCTTTCCAAATATCACGCCAAAAGTCACATTTGGCCCATATTCATCTCAAACCATTATCCAATTTTATCTGTATGCACCATGACCTCCCCTAGGGGTCATCCGCACACCCTGGCTCCAGTGCCACACCGCGGAGTACCACCACGCATGTGACACCTAACGAGCGATGCCCAGTTCCGCGCCCCGCGCGTTCGTAGCCACGCATTCTCTAGCCCTCGCCAGCGAAGGGCCACGGAGTCGGTGCGTAGAGCGATGCCCGGTTCCGCGCCCGGCGTGTTCGTAGCCAAGCATCCCCTAGCCCCGACTCCCGTCGTCGCCCAGCGACAACCCAGGGGACATCACTCAGTTTATTCCACTCCCGAGTGACCAGAGGAGCTCCACCGAGATAATACCCCATCCCGGCTTGGGGTCGTGATACACACGCACCCGTAAGTCATCTTACGCCAATAAAACAAGCTTTTTTCAATTAAATAAAAACACACGTGCATGCACCATGTAAATGACATATCAATGCACAAAAATAATCAACCAACATAAATCAATAAAACAAGCAACTCCGTCCTCCATCCATCCGACCCCCGAACTCCTCGGACTCAGTCCAGAATCAGCCAACCAACAGATAAATTAATGAAAGAGTAAAATATATTTAAATCTGAAAATAGGGTTTGGAAAATAATTACAGCGCTATACGGTATTTTTAGAAAGCTTGCGGCGTTGCAAACGGCGGAGAAAAAACAACGTAACAGTGAAAATTCACTGTGGCCGTGGGTTGTAAAATACCCACTTTTGAACGGGGACAAACCAAGGCTTAGGATTCATAGAGAATGGTCTAGGGATGATTATGAAGCTATTGGAAGTGGATGATTATGAAGCTATTGGAAGTGGTGGTTGGCCGTGGGTGGTGGCGAAAACTGCGGAGGGAGGCCGGATTTCCCAAAATGGAAAGCTAGCTTGTGGGAGCTGTTCCGGTGGTTATTAGGGGCCGGAAATGGGTGGGTTAGGACGGCAAGGGACCGGTGATGAAGTGGTGAAGAAATGGTGGCCGGAGGTGGAGCGACGGCGGCGGATCGGGGCAAAAACCGTGGGGGCTTCAAGGGCGTTTTCTGGCCAAACGGCTGGCCGGATGGGGCTGGGATTTGGTGGGGAGGTGCGCCGGAGGGAGAGGCTTCGACCGGTGGGGGCGGTGTGCCACACGGCGGCCGAACGGCAGTGGGTCGAGGGGTTGAGCTGCAACCGGCGTGGGAGAGGGGAGAGAGAGAGAGAGAGAGAGAGAGAGAGAGAGAGAGAGAGAGAGAGAGAGAGAGAGAGAGAGAGAGAGAGAGAGAGAGAGAGAGAGAGACGGAACGCACGGGAGAGGAAGGAAGAAGAAAAAGAAAAGAAAGAAAAAAGAGAAAAAGAAAAAGAAAGAAGAAAAAGAAAAGAGAAAAAAGGAAAAAGGAAAAAGGGAAAAAGAGATGTAGGAAAGAGATGAGGTCCAATCCTCACTCCGGGAAAACAAAACAAAACTGCCGAGAAAGAGATTAAAAACTGCAAAACGACTAAAATAAATAAAACACAACATCAAATAAATTAAAAACCAATTTTAAAACGCAATAAATTAAAATAAATAAACTAATATATTAATTAAAATAAAAACAACCCTTCTGTGAAAATACACGCGAAAGCTGGTCATCACATCCTCCCCCCCTTAAAAACAAATTTCGTCCTCGAAATTTGCAAGATCAACCACCAATTTAAAACAAGCCACATAAAAACACATAAACCAGCTGTGACCAAGATTAAGATACATACCTTCATTATTCAAACAAGTACGGGTACTGCTCCCTCATGTCCGCTACTCGCTCTCAAGAGAAGTCTTGAGCTAACGGATCTCCCCAAGCCACCTTAACCAGAGGTATCATCTTGGACCTCAATTGTTGCTCCTTCCAATCCATGATCTGCGATGGAACAACCTCATAAGTGAGATCCGGTTGCAACTGAATACCCTCTGGGTCGACGAAGCGTGGCTCTTGCTGTCCAAAGCTCTTCTTCAGGGTTGATACGTGGAAGACATCATGAATATCCCCAAAATATCCTGGCAAAGCAACTCTATAGGCGACGGACCCTACCTTCTCCAGAATCTGAAAAGGGCCGACATACCTCGGATCCAACTTCCTCTTCTTACCAAAACGCTTAACACCTCTCATGGGAGAGACTTTAAGGTAAACCCAATCACCAACTTCAAAAGATAACTCTCTCCTCCTGGTATCAGCGTAACTTTTCTGGCGACTCTGAGCTGCCGCCATTTTATCTCTGATGATCCGGACTTGGCTTTGCATCTCTTGAATTATTTCGGATCCAATTATCCTACTCTCCCCGACTTCATCCCAACACAAGGGAGACCTGCACTTTCTCCCATAAAGAGCTTCATAGGGAGCCATCTGAATGGTCGCATGGAAGCTATTATTATATGCAAACTCGATGAGTGGCAAACGGTTTTCCCAACTCCCTTGAAATTCCATGACACATGCTCGCAACATGTCTTCAAGGGTCTGAATCGTGCGCTCTGATTGGCCGTCTGTCTGCGGGTGATATGCAGAACTGAACTTCAACTTAGTACCCAAAGCTGCCTGCAAACTCTTCCAGAACTGCGACGTGAACCTCGGGTCTCGATCCGACACTATACTCTTTGGTATGTCGTGCAGCCGCACTATCTCCTTGACATACAAGCGGGTCAACTTACCCAAGGAATCGGTGTTATTAACAGGCAGGAAATGAGCACTTTTTGTTAACCGGTCAACAATCACCCAAACAGAATTTTTCCCACTAGGCGTTCTCAGCAAACCCACTACAAAGTCCATCGTGATGTCATCCCATTTCCACTCAGGAATAGGGAGGGGTTGGAGCATACCTACAGGTCTTTGATGCTCGGCCTTCACTTGACGGCATGTGTGGCATTTCTCAACATATAAGGCAATATCCTTCTTCATTCCATCCCACCAGTAATTTTTCTATAAGTCCCGGTACATCTTTGTACTGCCGGGATGAACTGAATAAGGGGCCGCATGAGCTTCTGCCATGATCCGCTCTTTGAATTCTGAATCTTTAGGGACCACTCTGCGATCTCGGAACTGAAGTATCCCATCTTTATCCATGCTATAATGCAACGACCCTCGAGATTTTCTGACTCTTTTTCTGATATTCAGCAGCTTTGGATCCTTCCTTTGAAGAGTCTTCAATTCTTCAAAATCAGTTACCCGAATATCAAGAACTGAAGATAAAATCTCTTCTTGCTGCGAACTCTCAATAAGGAGCCTTCTCATCCCACAAAGCAAAGAATCCAATTCTGACGGCTCGGCTTCATCTTCCAAGTGCGACTTTCGGCTCAAAGCATCAGCAACTATATTAGCCTTTCCCGGATGGTACTTGATCTCACACTGATAGTCACTGATTAGCTCTAGCCATCGCCTCTGCCTCATGTTTAGATTTTTCTGGGAAAACAAGTGCTTCAAGCACTTGTGATCAGTAAATACCTCACAAGCTTCCCCATAAAAGAAGTGCCGCCAGATCTTGAGAGCAAAAACAATCGCAGCCAACTCTAAATCGTGCGTCGGATAATTTTTCTCATGGTCCTTTAGCTGACGAGATGCATAGGCAACAACCCGTCCTTCCTGCATAAGGACACAACCCAAACCAAACTTAGACGCATCACTGAAGACTACGAATGGCTTATGCGGTTCTGGGAGCGCTAACACTGGTGCCGTCGTCAACCTGTTCTTTAATTCTTGGAAGCTTCTCTCACACTTATCTGACCAAACAAATTCTGTATTCTTCCGAGTCAAAGCTGTGAGAGGTCCGGATAGGCGAGCAAATCCCTCCACAAATCTTCGGTAGTATCCGGCGAGCCCCAAGAAACTCCGGATCTCGCGCACTGTAGTCGGGCGCTGCCATGACAAAATGGCTTCTACCTTACTAGGATCAACAGCCACTCCGTCTCGAGAAATCACATGCCCAAGAAATCTAACTTCTTCCAACCAGAATTCACACTTACTGAGCTTGGCGTACAACTGGTGTTCTCTCAATTTCCCAAGTACCAGACGAAGATGATACACATGCTCTTCAACATCTCGGGAATAAATCAGAATATCATCGATGAATACTACCACAAAGGAATCCAGATAAGGTCGAAATACTCGATTTATTAAATCCATGAAAGCAGCAGGGGCATTAGCTAACCCAAACGGCATCACCTTAAATTCATAATGCCCATACCTCGACCTGAAGGCAGTTTTAGGCACATCCTTGTCTCTGATCCTCAGCTGGTAGTATCCCGACCTCTGATCAATTTTAAAGAACACGGCTGCTCCTTGAAGTTGATCAAATAAATCATCTATCCGCGGGAGAGGATATTTATTTTTGATGGTCACCTTATTCAATTCTCGATAATCGATGCACATACGGAGGGTTCCATCTTTCTTCTTAACAAACAAAACTGGTGCACCCCACGGTGACGTACTAGGCTGAATAAATACCTTCTCTACCAGCTCTTGCAACTGAGTCTTCAACTCTTTTAATTCAGCCGGTGCCATGCGATAAGGAGCTTTATGCACAGGAGCCGCTCCAGGTTCCAAGTCTAACAAATTCCATTTCCCGCACAGGGGGTAGTCCGGGCAAGTCCTCCACAAACACATCGGGGAATTCTTCCACAACTGGAATGTCTGCCAAAGACTTCTTCTCAGACGGCGTGGACACCATCTGAACCAAGAATGCATCCGCTCCCCATGCAATCTCCCTTCTTGCTTGAATTGCTGATATAATTACCGGCTTTTCTTTCAATTTACTCCCTACAAATTCCAGACAATCACCATCTGGAAGCTGAAAGCTAATTATCCGACTTCTGCAATTAATACACGCAGAATATCGGTATAGCCAATCCATCCCGAGGATGATATCAAAACCCAACAGCTTAAATACCACCAAATCAGCATCCAAGAACCTTCCCTCAAAATTTAACGGGCATCCCAAAGCAACCTTGGAACACCACACCATTTCACCATCGGGTAGAGCCACTACCATAGACTTCAACAACGGTTCCGTGACCAAATTACACACCCGAGCAAAAGTGGAAGATACAAACGACTGTGACGCACCGGAATCAAACAAAGTGCAAGCATAAAACTCATACAAACAGACTCTTCCTGAACCAAACACATTAACCCATGAAATCCAAAAAAGCAAAGGAGAAACCAAAAATACCAAAAATTAAATCCAACTTAAAATTTAAATAAATCCATACCTATAAGTACTCCAGCATCATGGGTCGTTGGTGTCTCATCATCCACCTCTCCGGGTGTGACAGCATAAACCCGGGCTTGCACTACTTGTTTCGGATTGGTTCTTCCACCGTGTCTACCTCCACGGCTTCTTTGAACTCTGACGGGGCATTCCCGAGCAATATGTCCCACTTGGCCACACTGGTAACACTGGGGTCCACTACTCAGCCGACACTCGCCCTCATGAGCTCTATTACAAGCTCCACAAATTGGCACCCGTCCTCCCATACGAACACCTGAGGACGTTTGAGGTCGAGTTCCGGTTCGCTGAACAAATTTTTGGGGCGAACCCGAGCTGCTTCCTTCACCAGAAAAACTCTACCTCTTATGTCCTGGAGGGGAGCCCATACTCAGATTATTTTCTCGCTCCACTAGGGTGGCCACATCCACTAATTCCTGAAAAGTGGATATCCGATGACTGACCACCATACGGCGTATATCAGGGCGTAGTCCCTCCTGAAAACGATCAGCTCGCATCTCCTCTGTGGCGATAAGGTGGGGAGCAAATCGTCCAAGTTCTATGAATCTCCGGGCGTACTGTTCCACTGTCGCGCCCCCTTGGACCAAATTTGAGAACTCTCTTGCCTTTTACTTCCTTACCGCTGCGGGAAAGAAGCGGTCATTAAATTCCTTCTTGAAGCGCTGCCAGGTCACAGCAGCGAAAGATCCCAATTCTGATTCCAGTATCACCCTCTTGGTATCCCACCAATCAGACGCGGTACCTTGCAACAGATAGCTGGCGTAGAGTACCTGTTGCACCTCAGTGCATCCACACACCTCAAATGTTCTTTCCAGGTCTTTGATCCATTTTCCAGCTTGAAGTGAATCCTCTTCTCTAGTGAAGTGTGGAGTTCTATGCGCCAGGAAGCGCTCATAGGTGCATCCGGCTTGCACCATGCTACTGGACCCTCCTGGGTACATCCAAGGCCCTCCCTGATGTGGCCAAGGACCTCCTGGTTGTGGCCACAACCCTCCTTGCTGTGGACAAGGCCCTCCTTGTTGTGGCCAGGGACCCCCTTGTTGTGGCCAAGGTCCTCCTTGTTGTGGCCAAGGCCCTGTCTATTGTGGCCTAATATTCTGCTGCATAAACTCCATCATCTGCCGTATTGCTTCGGCTATGGAGTCATCCCTTGAGGTATTGTCCCGTGGCTCCTGAGTAGATTTCCTTGGTCTCCCCATTTTTTCCTGCCACAACATAACTCTTGACCCTCCTTTAAGAAAACAAATAAAACCATCATAAAACCAACAAAAAACAAAACCAACCCCACACAGCAAGAAACAAAAGAAACTAACATGCAAAACATAACCAAATAAATAAAAACAAACAAACAAGTTCAAACAAATAAAGCAAATAAAACAAATTAAATAGTTGTACTTAACATAATTTTTAAAACACAACTTTAAAAGCATTCTGGTACTACCTACGGGACATGTGGTTTTACCCAGAGCCAAACCGCTCTGATACCACCTGTGACGCCCCCAAATCCCCACCTGTGACGCCCCCAAATCGCCAAATCCGGATGTCTCGATTTTAAAATGCAATAAATTAAAATAAATAAACTAATATATTAATTGAAATAAAAACAACCCTTCAGTGAAAATACATGCGAAAGCGGGTCATCACATGTAGACTTTTGGGAATGAATTCTTAGCAGGTTTAAGGTCATTCTCGGTACCAAACTTTAAGCAATGGCTAGTTGCTGATTTAAGGATATAAGTTGAGTAGATTCAGGAATGATTCTTGTTGAGTTGAGGATATAAGTCCAGATGATGGAAATGTAGTAATGGATCACTTGTACGTTTGAATGATTTTGGTGTTGGCTAAGAGTGCATGAGATCGATGAGTAGTAATGGTAAGTGTGTATGGATTTCGGAGAGCACTGGTCCTAGTCTCATTTATTTTTGGTTTGGTAGGAGTTGAAGAGGAATCTGTGTGATAATATTAAATTCAAGAGATTTTGGCTTTGAGTTGTTTGGTAAGTTGAACGGAATGTGCAGTTGAAGCGGGTTACCCTTTGGGATGATAGTTTGAAACAACTGTTGTGTTTATCTTGAGAATTAATTGCGACTTGAAGTCATAGGAACTTAAATTTGTGAGGCTATACTTTTCTTTGGAGATCAAGTATCCAGTTGGGAGAATTAGGGATATTGTTATTTAACTTGAAAAGAGATTGTTAGGTCACCATGTGTGGTGTAATCTTGGAAGTTGAAACTTATGCATCAATGGTGGGTAGTATAATCATATGTATGTAGTAATAAAGCATTAGGATCCATGAGTGTTGTTTAATAGTTTTTAATGGATTGAAGATTTAAACAGTATGGCCTGTCTTGAGATTTTATTTGTGGAGTGCTATTGAAGGAATTAGATGTGCTAAAACTAGAGTTTTTGAGAGTACAAGTAGGTGGGTGAGTTACCAAGAGCGTTTCGATTATGTCTAGGTGAAGTCAATGTTAGTTTATAGTGAGTTAGTTATTGCAAGCTTAGATGTTATTCAAAATATAGGTAATGAGCTTGAAGTGTGGGATATCGGATAGAAGTTATAGGCTCTCTTGTTGGTTGGCCGGGAAGGACTTGGGCCTTTTGGATATGCTCCTTATCTTTAGAAGAGATAGGTGTATTTTGGGATGATGTTAATGTTTTCAATTTGGGGCCTGGAGGTTGATTATTATTGATTTCTGTCATCAATCAATGGATGTATTTTTGCGGAATGTTGTTTTTTTTATTAGGGCAGCGATGGCCAACTGAGAAATGAGTGGAGATTTGTGGTTTTGGAGGTATATTATTTTCTATAGAAATGTGGTAAAGGTTTTCTTGTGATTAGGTGTGGATTGAGCTTGTACTTGATGATGTTAATTTATGAGGATATAACCTTTATGTATTTTGGCGAGTTATCAGAGTGCGCGCGAAAGCATGATTTTGGAGATACTGAGAAATTCAAATTTTGTATTGATTTTGAGGAATTAGTAGTGATTCGAAGTTTTAATGGGAGATTAATCATTTGGTCGTGCAAATTTTGTTTATTGATGGTTAACTTTGGAAGTGGCTATTAGGGTACCAAAGTTGGAATAGGATGAAAGTTCGGAAGGTAAAGCAGAGACGTCGTTGATATTAACAATTTATGGTGTGACGATAATAACTATTGGTATTTGTTGGGAGTTGTCAATGATATGTATTTCTCAATTATGTTCGGAGTTGTATCCTACATCTTATTTTGGCGCTGATGTTTGATCTTGCAAATTTCGAGGACGAAATTTGTTTTAAGGGGGGAGGATGTGATACCCCGTTTTTGCATGTATTTTCACTGAATGAGCTTTTTAATTTAATTAATATATTAGTTCTTTTATTTTAAATTATTGTATTTTAAATTGGTTTTATTTTAGTTTGATGTGGTGTTTAATTTATTTTAGTTGTTTTATGGTTTTTAAAATCGTTTTCGTCGGATCAGTTTTTGGACTTCGGAGGTGAGGATTGGACCTCATTTCTTTTCTCCATCTTTTCTTTTCTCTTTTTTTTTTTCCCTTTTTCTGTTTTTCTTTCTGTTTTTCTTCTTTTCTTCTTTCTTTCTTTTCTTTCTTCTTCTTTTTCCTCTTCGTCCCCCCGTGCGCCTGACCCAGCCCCCCATTTCTATCCATTTCTTCCACCACCCAGTTCGCTGCCGTGCCACCGCCGTGCAGTGCACCACCCCCACCGGTCGACTCCCCTCCGGCCGGTGATCGCCTCCCTCAATTTTCAGGCCAACCCGTGCAGCCGTTAGCCGCCACGCACGGCTGGAAGTCACGTCACCAGCTCTCCCTTCCCTCTCTATCGCCGGTTGCTTCCTCAGCCCAGAACCGCCGCTCGCCGGCAACGTGGCTGACACCACCCACCCAGTTTTCTTCCACTCCAACCGTGAACATCCCCACCAAGTTTCACCACCATCCGAACCACCGTTAGCCGCCACGAGCTCCTCCAAGCCACACGATTTTTGTGCTTTTCCGCTGCCGTCGTTCCACCTCCGGCCACCATCTCTTTACCACTTCATCACCTACCTCTTGCAGTCCTAAACCACCCATTTTCGGCCCCGATCCGTTGCAGGAGCAACTCCCACAAGCTCAACTCTGATCTGCCCCTTTTTGCACTTCCATCGCCATTTCCACCGCCACCCAGGGCCAAAGCTCATTTCCTTTAGCTTCATAAACATCTCTAGACCATTCCCTATCAATTTCATGTCTTGGTTTGTCCCCGTTCGAAAGTGGGTAATTTACTACCCACGGTCACAGTGTAAAATACACTGTTACGTTACTTGTTCTCTGCCGTTTGCAACGTTGTGAGCTTTCAAAAAATACCTTATAGCGCTGTAAATATTTTCCAAACTCTATTTTAGATTTAAATATATTTTTGCTCTTACAATAAATTATTGGACTGGTTGGTTGATTCCAGACTGAGTCTGAGAAGTTCGGGGGTCGGATGGATTGAGGACAGAGTTGTTTCGTTGATGTTGATATTTGTTTGAGATATTTGTGCCTTGATGTTTGCATTGTATGGTGCACGCATGTTCATGTTTAAAAAAGGAAAAACTGGATTTTCGTGTAGTTGCATGCATGTACATGTGTTTGTAAAATGAAAATTGGGCTTGTAAGCGAGAAATGATTTATGGTATATGTGAACGGTTAGATTGACTGGTTTGAGTCAGACGCACGTGTAGGGATGGTGGTAACCAGGGACGGTGGTAGAATCACGTCTGTGACTCCCGCCTACGGTGCACGCGTAGGGATGGTGGTAAATAGGGACGGTGGTAGAATCCCGCCTGTGATTCTCGCCTACGGTGCACGCGTAGGGACGGTGGTGAGCAGGGATGGTGGTAGAGTCCCGCCTGCGATTCCCGCCTACAGTGCTCTGATGGTTTGGTTTTTGGGCCATGATCGGGGAATGGCAAGGTTATGTTTAAAGGATATGTTTTGGGCCAAAATGGGATTTTTGGCGTGCGTGGAAAAATATGGTTTTACGGGTTATGTGCATTAGCATTCTTTCATGCATATTATTTCAGATTATTATGTTTTTATATAGTGGCGTTTGGATCTTACTTACCCACGGCACCATTTTTGGTACCGTAGATTTTGATGCAGAGATCGAGGAGGAGGAGGAGGTTGAGCCCGCGGAGGAGGCTTCGCCGGAGTATTGAGTTGAAGTTTATGTCTTATAGCTGGTTTTGAAACAATATTTATAGCTTGTAATATTTTATTATGTATGTTTTGAACGGCTTTGTATTAAACAAAGAAAAATTCTGGTACTTAGTTATATGACTTTGTTTATCCGCTGCGTGTTTTCTTTTGCACACTTGTTGTATGTACACACACTTGGCACTTGGCGATAGGGTAGTGACCCGTGATGTCATCATCCAGACATCTCGATTTCCCCATGTCCGTACCTGGGATTTGGGGGCGTCACAAAGTTTTTCATCTCAATCACGACCCTAAGTGCTAGGATGGGGTAATATCCTAGTGGAACTCATTTGTTCAGGCTGGAGTGTTTAAATAGGTGTAAAATCCCCTAGATTGACAAAGTACAGTCAACAGGTTGCGAATGAGGCCTAATTAACTGTGATACCCTGTTTTTACGTATATTTTCACTGAAGGAGTATTTTATTTTAATTAAAATATTAGTTCTTTTATTTTAAATTATTGTATTTTAATTAGATTTATTTTAGTCATTTTATAGTTTTTAAAATTGTTTCATCGGATTAGTTTTTTGGACTCCGGAGGTGAGGATTGGACCTCATTTCTTTTCCTCATCTTTTCTTTTTCTCTTTTCTTTTTCTTTTTCCTTTCCTTCTTTTCTTTTTCTTCTTTTTCTTTCTTCTTCCTCGTTCTTCTCCCGCACGCTGCACGTTCTCTCTCTCTCCTCTGTCGTCGGTTGCTTCTTCAGCCAAGACCACCGCCATTCGGCCACTGTGGCCTACACCACACACCCAGAAACCTTTCCCTCCGGTTGGTGAACCACCCCACCAAGTTTCACCTCCATCCGAGTCGCCGTTTGCCGCTGAGAGCCCCTTCAAGTCGCACTGTTTTTGTGCATTTTCGCCGCCGTCGTTCCACCTCCGGCCACCATCTCTTCGCCACTTCATCACCTACCTCTTGCCATCCTAAACCACCCATTTCTGGCCCCGATCCGTTTCTGAAGCTGCTCCCACGAGCTCAACTCCGTTTTGCCATTTTTTTGCTTCCACTGCCATTTCCACCACCACCCACGGCTAAAACTCACTTCCATTAGCTTCATAAACATCTCTAGGTCATTCCCTATCAATTTCAAGTCTTGGTTTGTCCCTGTTTGAAAGTGGGTATTTTACAACCCACGGCCACAGTGTATTTTACACTGTTACGTAGATTTTTCTCCGCCATTTGCAACGTCGTGATCCTTCAAAAATTATCTTATAGCACTGTAAGTATTTTTCAAATTTATTTTAGATTTAAATATATTATTGCTTTTACAATAAATTTATTGACTGGGTGGTTATTCCGGACTGAGTCTGAGGAGTCGGGGGTCGGATGGATTTGAGGACGGAGTTGTTTGGTTGTTGTTGATGTTGAGTTTTGTTGGATAGATTATGTCTTGAGATGTGCATTGCATGGTGCATTCATGTGCATGTATTAAATTGAGAAAAATTAGTTTTATCTGTGTAAATGGATTTTTGGGTGCGTGTGTATCACGACCCCAAGCCGAGATGGGGCATTATCTCGGTGGAGCTCCTCTGGTCACTCGGGAGCGTGATATACTGAGTGACGTCCCCTGGGTTGTCGTTGGGCGACAACGGGAGCCGGCGGGATGGTAACGCTCTCGTACCGACTCAGTGGCCCTTTGCTGGCGAGGGCTAGATGATGCTTGGCTATGTACACGAGGGGCGCGAAACTGGGAATCGCTCGTTACGAAGTCACACGCAAGGTCGTTACTCGTGGTGTGATGATGGGAGCCAAGGTGTGCGGATGACCCCTAGGGGAGGTCATGGTGCATTCGGATTAATTGGATATTGAATGGAGTTGGATTTGGACCAAATGAGACTTTTGGCGTGTGTTGGAAAGTAATATGTGGATGGGGCCAAATGGGATTTTTGGCGTGCGTGGAAAAGATGTGGATTTATAGAATATGTGCATTTGGCATTATTTCATGCATATTGTTGAGTATAATATGTTTTTATCTTGTGGCGTTTGGATCTTTACTTATCTGCGGCACCATTTTGGTACCGTAGACTTTGATGCAGATGTCGAGGAGGAGGAGGAGGCTGAGCCCGAGGAGGCAACTCCGCCAGAATTTTGATTTGGAGTTTAGTGCCTTGTAGTTTGGTTTTGAAACGATATTTGAGACTTGTAATATTTTATTATGTATGTTTTAATCGGGTTTATATTAAACAAAAATTTCTGGTACTTAGTTATAAGACTTTTATTATCCGCTGCATGTTTTTATTTGTACACTTGTTGCATGTACACACACTTGGCACTTGGTGATAGGATGGTGACCCGTGTTGTCATCATCCCGACGCTTCAATTTTCCACGTGTCCATATGTGGGAATTGGGGGCGTCACATTAACTGGTCACTAGAGCACGCCAGAAACTAATGCCGATAGAGCCATATTTTATTTTACGTGTGTTCACAGCAAGTGTGGCACAAACAATTCATGGGGCCACAACAACTGTGGAGCATGAATTATGAGACCACAAAAACTATGGAGCATACACTACGTGAGACACAACAATTGTGACACATAGAATACGTGAGGCTACAACAACTATGGAGTACGTATTAACGCACTCACAGCTGGTGTAGATACCTGTGTTGTGATGCGGTAATCGGCAGGGACACATGGCTTAAGGGGACCCGTGTAGCACCCATATGGTCACATTATTAATTAAGACTATTGAACAAGATTCCAAGTTTATATCAAGAAGTTAAGAATAAGCAATATGTTACGGTCAAGGATAATATGCACTGCCTGGTACTGTGGTCAAGGCTATTTGCTGCCAAGTACTATGGTGAAAGAGTATAATCTGCCGTACTACAGAAGGATGATATGCGCTTCCTGGTACTGCGGTCAAGCCTATGCGCTGTCGAGTACTACGGTAAAAGAGTATAATTTGCTATCATGTTATGTTCAAGTTCACGTTCATGTTATGTTATGTCCATGTTCATGTTAAGTTTCAAGTTCATGTTCATATCATGTTATGTTCATGTTTATGTTATGTTCAAGCTCACGTTCATGTTATGTTATGTTCATGTTCATGTTAAGTTTCAAGTTCATGTTCATATCATGTTATGTTCACGTTTATGTTATGTTCAAGCTCATGTTCATGTTATGTTATGTTTATGTTCACGTTATGTTTCAAGTTCACGTTCATGTCATGTTATGTTGAAGTTCACGTCCATGTTATATTATGTTCATGTTCACATTATGTCTCAAGTTCACTTTTATGTCATGTTATGCTCAGGTTTATGTTAAATTCAAGTTCATGTTTATGTTATGTATGTTCACGTTCATGCTATGATTCAAGTCCATGTAATGTTTCAAGTTCAAGTTCATGTTATGTTGCTAGCCCATGCTATATTATAAGTTCAAGTTCATGTCATGTCAAGTCAAGTTCAGTTCACATTTCAGTTCATGTTGTGTTAGTTATATCATGCTATATGTCAAGTTATGTTATGCTTACTTACGACTTTAATTATGCATTCATGATTTTACTTCCATGCATGCATCATTAACGTGTGTGGGAGTTTCTTGTTAACTTACTAAGATTTGTAATCAAATCTCACCGTGGTAGTCGCAACTACCATTCCCCCCAAATGGTAGGCGATGTGTCAAGATTAGAGCAAGGAGCGAACATTGGTAGATTGAAGGAGGTTGTGATCATGGTTGTTTAGTATACGTTTATGTATGAAGTATGTTTCAAGTATTTAAGATATTTTTAGTTTGGTGCATAGTATTGCTAAAGAAAAAAAAAATTATCCGCTGTGAATATTGCATAATACTAGATGCATGTTAGAAATTTTGCATTTTATATGTCATGAACAGGGGTAGGTAACCTTGTGTTGCGTGTCCCGACACTTCAAATGTCCGTTCGATCCCAAGTAGAATCTAGGGGCATCACAGCAGGTAACCTTGTGTTGTTTGTCTCGATCCTTCAAATGTCCGTTCGATCCCAAGCGAAATTTGGGGGTGTCATACTTGCTGCAGCAGAGGAAGTTAGTGCACAATTTTGCACACATGGTTAAGTATGTTGGAAAACCAGATAAGTTAGATCAATTAGTTAATTTAGATACAACAGTCATGTACACCATAAGTGTTAGTATGATTAGTCATGATTTTAATTCTCAATATGAAATATTTTATGAAAAACTTTATGTTAAGTATGTTCACGTTATGATAGGTTTCTTACTGAGTCATCGACTCATTTTAGTTTATTTTTATGTTTTTAAACCACCCTAAATCAGAATATTTATGAAGATAGAACTGCCAGATGAGACTTAGTCCAGGGAGGCATTACAGTGGCCTAGATCATGTATAGAGATTTTAAGTTATAATTTTGAGAAATTTTAATAAATGCTTCCGTGTACTCTCATTTTATGATTTTAGTGTTATTTAATACAAAATAACTCTATTTATTATAAGAAATCTTTGTACTTGGTACTTCCATTAAAAAATATATATTTTTAAGTCAGGTTTTGTAGTTGCACTCTGGTTTCCAAAAATTTCTAAAAGTAACTTTATTATTAACCGTAGGAAGTTAGTTGTTACAAAATATAAGAAAGGAAAAGAGAATAGGGTGGCTGATGCCCTTTCTCAAAGGGAAGAGGAGTTACAAGATGCTATGTGTTTTACTATGATTTCATTCTCCAACCCACTATGGATTGATAGCTTAAAAATAGTTATCAAGACTCCACCGTGCAAGTTAAATTGCTTAAGCAGCTCCAGTCAAATGAGGGCATTCCTTCGAGTGGTTCTTTAAAGTAAGGCCTGATTAGAAAAAGGGAAGACTATTATTTGCTCTTGATTCCGATTCAAGAATAAGGTACTGCAATACGTGCATAATAATTCTCAAGCTATTCACTCGGGCTATTTAAAGACATACCAAAGGGCCAAACAAGACTTCTACTAGAAAGGAATGTGTGACACTTGCCAGGCTATGAAGTATGAGACCTCACACCTAGTAGGGTTGCTTCAGCCCTTACCACTCCCACAACAAGCCCTAATCTGACATATCTCTTGACTCCACTAATGGATTGCCTATTTCTAAGGGATTCAGTGTTATATTTGTGGTTGTTGATCGTTTTTCCAAATATACACATTTTATGGCCTTGTCTCATCCTTACACTGCCCAAGTTGTAGTAGAAGAATTCATGAAAGATGTCTTTAAACTTCATGGGTTCCCTAGGTTTGTGGTGTCAAATAAGGACCCCATTTTCTTAAGTTCATTTTGGTAGGCTATACACCACTCTCAAGGATCCTCGCTAAACTT
Organism: Carya illinoinensis; assembly: GCF_018687715.1. Classification (NCBI taxonomy): domain Eukaryota; kingdom Viridiplantae; phylum Streptophyta; class Magnoliopsida; order Fagales; family Juglandaceae; genus Carya; species Carya illinoinensis. The sequence goes on along the minus strand of NC_056759.1, from coordinate 23,063,808 downwards.
CAGCTCGGCCTACCATCCGCAAATAAATGGTCAAGCTAAAGCTACAAATAAGAGTATTGAATGCTATTTGAGGTGTTATGCAAGTGTGAAACCTAAGGTTGACTCACTCAAAAAATGAGTAGCACAAAGGCTATCCCAAGTGCAGGAGGATGTCGTGTAATAATTAGGAATAAATTCCTAGATCGTCCCCTCAGGGAAAGTTACTTAAAAATCAAACTCGTTTAAAATGGTGGAAATATTCACAAAGATAAAAATAAAAATGATGGTATGTGCAATGGATGGAAGAGTGCAATAAGAATGAAAAAGGGTACTAGTCATGGACTAGATTCATATTTTTAGATTTTTGAGTGTCGAAATGAAATGTAAAAGACTAACAAATTGAAATTATTAATCAAAGAGTCAACTAAATTGAACAATCTTAATTAATCTAACAATTAAACAATGAAACTGAAATTATTTAAATCCTATTTAAACTTTAATCAATCTAATATGCAATTGAACTAAGAAATTAATAAAACTAAGCTAAGATTAAACTAGATTAGAAAGTAATTGATAAAACACAAACTAAAAATTGAAAATGCCCAAAACCAAGATTCTAGAATTCATCTTTGTATTTAAATCACAAATTCTCAAAATAACACATAACAATTGTAATCACTATTAAATAAAAGCTTAAAGAAGTGAAAAAAATAAATAATACGAAATAAGTAAACAGCAAATAAATTACCCAAACTTCTAAGCCAAAAAAAAAATCTCAAAAGTATTCCATAAACTTTAAACTGAAGTTAAATAAAAATAGAGAACGAAAAGTTTGAACGAAAACTCCCCTTCACCATTCAATTGAAATCCAAAACAAAAAGAACCAACTTCTCACGTATCACTCTTGAAAATTAATCTCCAAACCTTTAATGAAAACTCTAGAACAACTCCTCTACTCCCCACGTATGATGTTTCAGAAAAATCAAAAACAAAAGCTTTCAACCGAACCTTTCTTGCAATAAATTAAGGTAACACACTTAATGAGAACTTCTAAAACAATTCTTTTTGTTTCATCAAAACCAACTAGCACACTTCATGAAAACTTCTAAAAATATTCCTTTGTTTCATGAAACCAAGTAGCACACTTGATGAAAACTTCTAAAACAATTATTTTGTTTCATGAAACCAACTACCACACTTGCAAGAAATTAAAGTATTACACTTAATGAAATAAAATTCTAGAACAATTCTTAGCACACTTAATAAAAACTCTAAAACAACAAAGCATTGCAGCCAAAAAAAACTGCTGAACACAACTGAATATTTTCAGCCCCTTTCTCCTCTTTCTCCTTTGTTCTCTAAGGTCTTTTTATAGCCGTGTGTCTCAACCATCCAGTTGTCTTGTGAGCTTTCCATGTGATGCTTTGTTCTTTTAAAATTCAAAGCAATATGTACAGCCATGATGCCATGCTTCCACCATGTCCCTCCATGTGCTGAAACCGAATTAATCAACTTATATTTGAGCTGTCTTCTTTCTCCAACAGCTCTTGTGTCTTGTAACTATCTCCATGTGCTGCTATAGTATTTTAAAATTCAAAGCAGAATGTGCAGCCATGATTCCGTAGTGTCCATCCATGTGTAGAAGCAAGAAAACCGAATGAATCAACTTGCATTGCAGCTATCTTCCTTCTCCAACAACTCTTGTCCAATTCGGTGGAAAGGCGACAGCCTTTGATGACTTCTTCAATGTCAAATTCAGTGGACAGCAGCCTTCAATGACTTCTTTAATGTCAAATTCGGTGGACAGTAGCCTTCAATTTTTCAGCTCATTGATTCCCTTTTTTATTCAATCACATGCACATCACAATCTCTATCTTCTCTCCAACTCATCCACGTTTTCAGCTAGCTCAAAATCAACCTCTTCTCTTCTTGCTTTCACTTCTTTTCAAATTTTTTTATTCAATCATGCACCGGCTCCTTTTCATTTCTTCCATGGGATCATGTTTCAGCTCCTTCTTGCCAAGTTGTTGCCATGTGAGGTTGTTGCCATGTGGGGTTGTTGCCGTGTGAATGGATTAAATTCATGTGATATGCAACCACTTGGAAGACAAAAGAGGTATTTTTCCGTGGGTTGGAAAGGATTTGATGGATTTATTTGAGTGTGAACGGAAGAGGTGGTGGATGATTGATGAGAGTGACTTGGGTTGAGTTGGTGGGATGAAGTGCATACGGCACTCTTCAATTTAGAGGTGGTCAACAATTCAATATATCTTCCATGCCATGTGTATAGGACCTACAAGTCAAAATTTATTGTTTTGAGTCATGCATGCGTTAATGACTTCCAATCTATTCAAAAAGTTTAACATATGGATCACACACAAAATTTATCTCATACCAAGCTTTCTAAATAAAATATGCATATGAATAAACATTATCCAATTAAATCTCAAGTTATAAAATTAAGCATAAACTCATGCTATTAATCAATTTAAATCACAACTCGTATTTATTCTTATTAACCATTTTTCCATTTAAAACCAATAATAATGTCATGATGAATTTAAAATACATTAGTTTTAAATAGCTAAAATATGCAATATTTCAGCTCAATCACACCCCCCAACTAGCTTTTTGCTAATCCTTGATCAAAATAGTGAAAATTAATTGAGATGAATATTGCATAAAAATCGAAATTCAAAGAAAAACAAGCAAACACAATTCTGAATTCTCACAAAAGTGACACGTTAACATCAACCACCAGGGGCTATACCCATCAAGACTATTGTGACGCCCCCAAATCCCCATGCACGGACACGGGGAAATCGAGACGTCCGGATGATGACATCACGGGTCATCATCCTATCGACGAGTGTCAAGTTTGTGCAAAAGCAACGAAAGTGCACAAAGAAACACGCAGCGAAAAGCAAAGTCAATAACTAAGTACCAGAATTTTTCTTGTTTAATACAAAGCTGTTCAAAACATATAGAATAGAATATTACAAATCACAAATATAATATCAAAGCCAAATAGAAAACATAAACTCCACTCAGAACTCTGGCGGAGCCGCATCCTCGGGTTCAGCCTCCTCCTCCTCCTCGAACTTTGCACCAAAATCTACGGAACCAAAAATGGTGCAGCAGGTAAGTAAGCTCCAAACACCACTAGATAAAAACATATAAAACTCAAACAATATGCATGAAAGAAAAACCAAAGCACATGCCCCGTAAAATCATAAATTTTCCATGCACGCCAAAAACCCATTTGGCCCACAAAAATATAACCATAAAACCAAGCCTCGCCATTATCCCAGATAATGGCCCAAACCACCATTTTCCCAGAAAATGGATCAGAAGCTTCGAAACCAAATCTCGCCATTTTCCCAGAAAATGGCCCACATCCGAAAACCATAAAAACGATCCAATTATGCATGCACCATGATCTCCCCTAGGGATCATCCGCAGACCCTGACTCTCTGCCACACCGCAGGTAACGAGCGATGTCCAGACTCGCGCCCCGCGTGTACCTGGCCAGGCCATCCTCTAGTCCCCGCCACTCTAGGGACCACGGAGTTCGACACGACAATGTTACAGTATCGTGCGATCCGGTCATCGCCTTGCGACAACCCAGGGGATGTCACTCAATATTATGCACTCCCGAGTGACCAGAGGAGCTCCACCGAGATAATAACCCATCCCAGCTTGGGCTCGTGAGATACACGCACCCGAAAACCATTTACGCCAACAAAACATGATTTTCTCAAATAAATAAAATGCACATGTATGCAAAATGTAACTCACGCCTCATGGCTCAAATAATCAAGCAATCACAAACAACCAAAACCAAGCACTCCGTCCTCAATCCATCTGACCCCCGAACTCTTCGGACTCAGTCCGGAATCAGCCAACCAACAACAAATATTTATTGAATGAGCAAAATATATTTAAATCTAAAAGTAGGGTTTGGAAAATACTTACAGCGCTATATGGTATTTTTAGAAAGCTCCCGGCGTTGCAAACGGCGGAAGGAAAGCAACGTAACAGTGAAATTTCACTGTGGTCGTGGGTTGTAAAATACCCACTTTTGAACGGGGACAAACCAAGGCTCGGGATTGATAAGGAAGGGTCTAAGGATGTTTATGAAGCTAGTGGAAGTGGAGTTTGGCTGTGGGTGGCGGCAAAAACGGCGAAAAAAGGGCTGAAATGCCCAAAACGGAAACTAGCTCGTGGGAGCTGTTCGGGTGACTGTTAGAGGCCGGAAATGGGTGGGTTAGGACGGCAAGGAGTCGGTGATGAAGTGGTGAAGAGGTGGTGGCCAGAGGTGGAGCGACGACGGCAGATCGGAGCAAAAACCTTGCGGCTTGATGAGCTTTTTCCGGCTAAACGGTGACTCCGTTGGCGGTGAAAATTTGTGGGGTGGTTCACCAGAGGGAGGGTAAGAAAATGGTGGGGGAGGTGTGCCGTACGGTGGCCGGCAGCGGTGGTTCTAGGTGCAAGGGGCAATCGGCGTGAAGGAGAGAGAGAGAGAGAGAGAGAGAGAGAGAGAGAGAGAGAGAGAGAGAGAGAGAGAGAGAGAGAGAGAGAGAGAGAGAGAGAGAGAGAGAGAGAGAGAGAGAAAGAGAGACGGATGGGGGGGTCGCGTGGGAGGGGAGGGAAAAAGGAAGAAAAAAAAAAGAAAAAGAAAAAAAAGAAAAAAGGAAAGAAAAGAGAAAAAAGAGAAAAAGGAAAAAGAGAAAAGAAAAGATCGAGGGAAAAAATGAGGTCCAATCCTCACTCTGGAAACCAAAACAGATCCGCTGAAAACGAGATTAAAAACCGTAAAACGACTAAATAAATAAAACACAACATCAAATAAATAAAACCCAATTTAAAATGCAATCATTTAAAATAAATAAATCAATATATTAATTAAATTAAAAACAACCCTTCAGTGAAAATACACGTAAAAGCGGGTCGTCACATCCTTCCCCCCTTAAAACAAATTTCGTCCTTGAAATTTGCAAGATCAACCACCAACTTAAAACAAGCCACATAATATCACATAAACCACCTGTTACCAAGATTAAGAAACGTACCGTCTTTACTCAAACAAGTATGGGTACTGCTCCCTCATGTCCGCTACTCGCTCCCAAGAGAAGTCTTGAGCTAACGGATCTCCCCATGCCACCTTAACCAAAAGTATCGTCTTGGACCTCAACTGTTGCTCCTTCCAATCCATGATCTGCGACGGAACAACCTCATAAGTGAGATTCGGTTGCAACTGAATACTCTCTGGGTCGACAAAGCGTGGCTCTTGTTGTCCAAAGCTCTTCTTCAAGGACGATACGTGGAAGACATCATGAATATCCCCAAAATACTCTGACAAAGCAACTCTATAGGCGACGGACCCTACCTTCTCCAGAATCTGAAAAGGGCCGACATACCTCGGATCTAGTTTCCTCTTCTTTCCAAAACGCTTAACTCCTCTCATGGGAGAGACTTTGAGATAAACCCAATCACCTTCTTCAAAAGATAACTCTCTCCTCCTGGTATCAGCGTAGCTTTTCTGGCGACTCTGAGCTGCCGCCATTTTATCCCTGATGATCCGAACTTGACTTTGCATCTCTTGAATTATTTCGGGTCTAATTATCCTACTCTCCCCGACTTCATCCCAACACAAGGGCGATCTGCACTTCCTCCCATAAAGAGCTTCATAGGGAGCCATCTGAATGGTCGCATGGAAGCTATTATTATATGCACACTCTATGAGCGGCAAATGGTTTTCCCAACTCCCTTGAAATTCCATGACACATGCTCGCAACATGTCTTCAAGGGTCTGAATGGTGCGCTCTGATTGGCCGTCTGTCTGCAGGTGATATGCGGTACTGAACTTCAACTTAGTACCTAAAGCTGCCTGCAAACTCTTCCAGAACTTAGACGTGAACCTTGGGTCTCAATCCGACACTATACTCTTTGGTATGCCGTGCAGCCGCACTATCTCCTTGACATACAAGCGGGTCAACTTACCCAAGGAATCGGTGTTATTAACAGGCAAGAAATGAGCACTCTTCGTTAACCAGTCAACAATCACCCAAACAGAATTTTTCCCACTAGGCGTCCTCGGCAAGTCCACTATAAAGTCCATCGTGATGTCATCCCATTTCCACTCAGGAATAGGGAGGGGTTGGAGCATACCAACGGGTCTTTGATGCTCGGCCTTGACTTGACGGCATGTGTGGCATTTCTCAACATACAAGGCAACATCCCTCTTCATTCCATCCCACCAATAATTTTTCTTCAAGTCCCGGTACATCTTTGTACTGCCGGGATGAACTGAATAAGGGGCCGTATGAGCTTCTGCCATGATCCGCTCCTTGAATTCTGAATCTTTGGGGACCACTCTGCGATCTCGAAACCGAAGTATTCCATCTTTATCCATACTATAGTGTAACGGCTCTCGAGATTTTTTGACTCTTTTTCTGATATTCAGCAGCTTCGAATCCTTCCTTTGAAGAGTCTTCAATTCTTCAAAATCAGTTACCCGAATATCAAGAACTGAAGATAAAATCTCTTCTTGCTGTGAACTTTCAATAAGGAGCCTTCTCATTCCACAAAGCAAAGAATCCAATTCTGACGGCTTGGTTTCATCTTCCAAGTGCGATTTTTGGCTCAAAGCATCAGCAACTATATTAGTCTTCCCCAGATGATACTTGATCTCACACTGGTAGTCACTGATTAACTCCAGCCATCGCATCTGCCTCATGTTCAGATTTTTCTGGGACAACAAGTGCTTCAAGCTCTTGTGATCGGTGTATACTTCACATGCTTCCCCATACAAAAAGTGCCGCCAGATCTTGAGAGCAAAAACAATCGCAGCCAATTCCAAATCGTGCGTCGGATAATTCTTCTCATGGTCCTTTAGCTGACGAGATGCATAAGCAACAACCCATCCTTCCTGCATAAGGACACAACCCAAACCAAATTTAGACGCATCGCTGAAGACTACGAATGGCTTGTGCGGTTCTGGAAGCGCTAACACTGGTGCCGTCGTCAACCTGTTCTTCAATTCTTGGAAGCTTCTCTCACACTTATCTAACCAAACAAATTCTGCATTCTTCCGAGTCAAAGCTGTGAGATGTCCGGATAGGCGAGCAAATCCCTCCACAAATCTTCGGTAATATCCGGCAAGTCCCAAGAAACTCCAGATCTCGCTCACTGTAGTCGGACGCTGCCATGACAAAATGGCTTCCACCTTACTAGGATCAACAGCCACTTCGTCTCGAAAAATCACATGCCCAAGAAATCTAACTTCCTCCAATCAGAATTCACACTTGCTGAGCTTGGCATACAACTGGTGTTCTCTCAACTTCCCAAGAACTAGACGAAGATGATGCACTTGCTCTTCAACATCTCGGGAATAAATCAGAATATCATCAATGAATACTACCACAAAGGAATCCAGATAAGGTCAAAATGATCGATTCATTAAATCCATAAAAGCAGTAGGGGCATTAGCTAACCCAAACAGCATCACCTTAAATTCATAATGCCCATATCTCGACCTGAAAGCAGTTTTGGGCACATCCTTGTCTCTAATCCTCAGCTGGTAGTATCCCGACCTCAAATCAATCTTCGAGAACACAACTGCTCTTTGAAGCTGATCAAACAAATCATCAATCCGTAGGAGAGGATATTTATTTTTGATGGTCACCTTATTTAATTCCTGATAATCAATGCACATACGGAGGGTTCCATCTTTCTTTTTAACGAACAGCACTGGCGCACCCCACGGCGAATTACTAGGCTGAATAAATCCCTTATCTACCAGCTCTTGCAACTGAGTCTTCAACTCTTTTAATTCAGCCGGTGCCATGCGGTAAGGAGCTTTATGTACAGGAGCCGCTCCAGGTTCTAAGTCTATAACAAACTCCATTTCTCGAACAGGGGGTAGTCCAGGCAAGTCATCCACAAACACATCGGGGAATTCTTCCACAACTGGAATGCCTACCAAAGACTTCTTCTCAGACGGCGTGGACACCATCTGGACTAAGAAGGCTTCCGCTCCCCATGCAATCTCTCTTCTTGCTTGAATTGCCGATATAATTACCGGCTTTTCTTTTAACTTACTCCCTGCAAATTCCAGACAATCACCATCTGGAAGCTGAAAACTAATTATCCGACTTCTGCAATTAATACTCGCAGAATATCGGTATAGCCTATCCATCCTAAGGATGATATCAAAACCCAACAGCTTAAACACCACCAAATCAGCATCCAAGAACCTTCCATCAAAATTTAACGGGCATCCCAAAGCAACCTTGGAACACTACACTATTTCACCATCGGGTAAAGCCACTACCAATGACTTTGGTAAAGGTTTCGTGACCAAATTACACATCCACGCAAACGTGAAAGATACAAATGACTGTGAAGCACCCAAATCAAACAAAGTGCAAGCATAAAACTCATATAAACGGACTCTCCCTGAACCAAACACATTAACCCATGAAATCCAAAAACCAAAGGAGAAACCAAATACACCAAAAATTAAATCTAACATAAAGTTAAATTAAATCAATCCATACCTGTAATTACTCCAGCATCATGGGTCGCTGGTGCCTCATCATCCACATCTCCGGGTGTGATAGCATAAACCCAGGCTTGCACTGCTTGCCTTGGATTTGTTCTTCCACCGTGTCTACCTTCACGGCTTCCTTGAACTGGTCTTGGACACTCACGAGCAAAGTGACCCTGCTGGCCACAATTATAATATCGAGCCCCACCAAAAGGGCACTCACCCACATGGGTTCTATTACAAACTTCACAAACAGGCACACGTCCTCCCATGCGAACACCTGAGGATGCTTGCGATCTGATTGAGCTGAAATATTGCATGTTTTAACTATTTAAAACCAATGTATTTTAAATTTCTCATGACATTATTATTGGTTTTAGATTAAAAAATAGTTAATAAGCATAAATACGAGTTGTGATTTTTAATTGATTGATATCATGTTTATGCTTAATTTTATAACTATGATTTAATGGGACCATATTTCCTCACATATATAGTCTATTTTTGATAATCTATTTTTCTTTTAATTTACTTTTGAGTGTTATTTCTTTTTTCTTATTTTCAGATTAAATAAAATTCAAATGGGATTCGCTTGAAACTTTTGATCAAAAGTGCATATTAATTGAGAGGAATGAAGAGAAGAAAAGAAGCGATGTACTTGGACAACTGAAAAGTATATAAAATGAAGAATTCGGTGGTTATTTTCTTTCTTTGATTATTCAAGATGCATGTGATCTTTATGGTTGAACGAAAATCACGGAGGCTTGAGAATTTTTGATAGTGCAACATTAAAGTCATACAAGGGGCTGAATTACGGCAAAAGTGAAAAGAGAAAAATGAATTTTTGGTGGGAGTGTGAATGTAATTGGACTGCAGCTTCTTGTTATTTGACTTAACTTTCACGTGAGAATCAAATATTCGATGTCGGTTGGTGCAACTAAAGTGTGGTGCAGCTAAAGTGGACTTGATTCAATCCTTTGAAAGCATGGTAGTGTCAAGCAGAATAAAATAAATATGTTTGTGGCTAGACGGTAGAAAAAAAAGGAAGAGAAGAGATAGGAGAGTGGGTGAGCAAAGGAGCCGTGTAGGAGTTTTCAACCAATGGAGACGTGCGGAATTTTATTGTGCTGAAAAGTATTAATTGAAGTTTGGCACCGACATGAGACTTGGCACCGACGTGAGGCAACTGTATATATATATATATATATATTGCTGGACGAGAAAAGGCTGGGTGGAAGCCCCCTCCTGGCTGGTGTGAGACTGGCTGGGGGACGGAAGACGTGGAGAGAGAGAAGAGGTGAGTAGGAATTGAATTAGTTGGGGAAGGGAGTGTCGGTGAGAGGCATGTCCAGACCGGCTTAATTTTCTAGAAAGAAGGAAACTGAGCACCTGGGGGAACCCTGGACGTGAACGGAAACGGAAAAAAAAAAAGAGAGGAGCGTGTTGTTTCTTTTTCATTCGGGTGAGAGAGCTGGACTTTCAGCTCTAATTTTAAAGGAAAGAAACAGAGCAGCTGCAGGGTAAGAACTTAAACGAAGAGGTGAAGTTGGATTGAATGGATGCTAGTTCCGGAGTGAAAAATAGAGCGCCTGGGCAATTTGACGCTGGACGAAAAGCTGAGAAGACGGTACACATGTAGAAGCTTCAGACTGGAGTTTCTTGGCTGCACTGAAAATATGTAAAGGAAGGACTTACGTTGGACTTTCAGTTTTGTTTGGAGAGCAAAGAGGCAGAGAGCTGAAACGGAGAGGTTTTTACAGAAAGAAAAAAAAAAGGAGCAACTCATGAGAAGGAGAAACTCATACTGGTCTCTACGTGAACGGAAACACAAAAAAAAAAAAATAGAGGGAAGCGAAGGCACAGCTGAGACGTACATGGTGGGTTCATTTTCGTTTGGAACGTTGGGTGAACCAGGGAGAAAAGGTGTGCAGTCGGTGGGTGCATGATGTGCTGGAACTGAAAAAAGAGAAAAGTGTAGTATTGGTGGGGAATTTCCAGGATAGAAATAGAGACGTGAAGGGAAAAGAAAGTGAGTTATGCTGGAATTAAAGGAAGAGTCGGTGGATGCTTTAGAGTTGAGATAAGTCGGTGCTTGAGTCATTGAACAAGAGAGGTAGACGTGTGAGTAGAGAGAGATGTTGTGCTGGGCGTGTAGAGAGAAGCAGTCGGTGAGAGGGGATTAGCTGGAGTTAAAGGGAGTCGGCTGGAATTATTTTTCTTGGAGGTGTGTAGGTCGGTTTGATGTAAGTGAGGTGCAGGCGAGAGATGATTGAAGGAGTGAAATGAGTGAGTCGGTTGAGGGGAACGTTTTGAGTTGGAATTGGTTAATTTTCTTATAGTCGGTTGGAGTTTGCTGAAAGTAAAGACCCATTGAATCCGTCGGTCCTAAGCAAGCAAAGAGAGAGAAAAGTCATGATGGCCAGACCATTAGTCGGTGGGGATTTATTTTTCTTGATGAAGGAGGAAGTCGGTGTTTGAGTTTAACGTAGAGTTCATGTGGTTGGAGTTTTATTTTTCTTGGGCTTCTTTATGTTTTTTTTCGTTTGGCATCTGGTGGGGCTGCAGCTTCTTCTTGATGAATTTCTTTTAGTTTCAATTTCTGTTTTATGCAGTTTAGTAACAGCGTGAGCTTTATTCTTTCAACGTTGACTAGATTCCAAATTTTGTTGTTTCTAAATTGTTGCCTAGTATTTCTTGTATTTCATTTTAGTTTTCTAATGAATAATATTTATATGATTTCTATAGCACTTATTAAATATGATTGGTTAAATTTCCATACTAAGTTTAGAGGTGAAGTTTAATGATTTAAATATTGTTTCCGGATCCATGTAAAATTTATTCTACGAGCTTGATCGATTGAAGGATTTTATTGGATATTTTGATTATCTATATACTCATCTTGATTCATTGTGATTTCCGAATACAGTGAATGCTTAAGGAATCCCTGTGGTACTCAAATAGATTTGTAAATGTTTTAATCATCAATCATTCACGCTCAATCATAAGCGACTATTTTTCTTGATCTTAAACGCTAAATCTTCCAATTAAACGGAATCATTATTTTAGTTTAATTGAAGTAAATCGATCAGAAACAATATCATAAATTATTAGATGGATCCTCGAAACCTTATTCTTTCTCTATAACAATTCATTTTATCATTTTAGTTTGATTCAGTTATTTTATCAATCTTCATTTGATTGCATGTTTCTTTTAGTAATTTCATTTTATTGTCTGAATTTATTTTCTTTATCACAAAAGTCAATCCCTGTGGATTCAATCCTGTAAGATACTACAACACCTGTATACTTGCAGGTAAAACTGCACTAAATTTTTGGTTCATTAATTTGAGTCAAAGTTTAGGTGCAACACAGTCGAGTTTCGGTCCGCTGAACAAATTTCTGAGGCAAACCCGAGCTGCTTACTTCACCAGAAAAACTCCGCCTCTTATGCCCTGGAGGGGAGCCAATGCTCAGATTATTCTCTCACTCTGTAAGGGTGGCCACATCCACTAAGTCCTGAAAAGTGGATATCCGATGACTGACCACCATACGGCGTATATCAGGGCGTAATCCCTCCTGGAAACGCTTAGCTCGCATTTCCTCAGTGGTGATGAGGTGGGGAGCAAATCGCCCAAGTTCTATAAATCTTCGGGCGTACTGTTCCACTGTCGTGCTCCCTTGGGCCAAATTTGAGAACTCCTTGCCTTTTGCTTCCTTACAGATGCGGGAAAGAAGCGATCATTAAACTCTTTCTTGAAGCGCTGCCAGGTCACAGCGGCGAAAGATCCCAATTCTGATTCCAGCATCACCCTCTTGGTATCCCACCAATCAGAAGCGGTGCCTTGCAACAGATAGCTGGCGTAGAGTACTTGTTGCGCTTCGGTGCAACCACACACCTCAAAAGTTCTCTCCAAGTCCTTGATCCACTTTCCAGCTTGAAGTGGATCCTCTTCTCCAGTGAAGTGTGGAGTCCTATGCGCCAGAAAGCGCTCATAGGTGCACCCGGCTTGCACCATGCTACTAGATCCTCCTGGGTATAGCCAAGGCCCTCCCTGATGTGGCCAAGGACCTCCTAGTTGTGGCCAAAGCCCTCCTTGTTGTGGACAAGGCCCTCCTTGTTGTGGCCAGGGACCCCCTTGTTGTGGCCAAGGTCCTCCTTGTTGTGGCCAGGGCCCTGTCTGCTGTGGCCTAAAATTCTACTGCATAAACTCCGTCATCTACCGTATTGCTTGGGCTATGGAGTCATCTCTTGATGTATTGTCCCGTGGCTCCTGAGTAGATTTCCTGGTCTCACCATTTTTCCTGCCACCACAACCTTTGACCCCCTTTAAGAAAACAAAAACAAAGAAAACCAACAACAAACAAAAACAAAAAACAAAGACCAACACCACATAACAAGAAACAAAAAGAAACCAGCTTCCAAAAACATAACTACATAATTAAAAACAAGCAACCAAGTTCAAACAAATAAAACAAATCAAATAACAACTTTACTTAACATAATTTTTAAAACACAACCTTAAAAACATTCTGGTACTACCTACGGGACGTGTGGTTTTACCCAGAGCCAAATCGCTCTGATACCACCTGTGACGCCCCCAAATCCCCATGCACGGACACGGGGAAATCGAGACGTCCGGATGATGACATCAGGGTCATCATCCTATCGACGAGTGTCAAGTGTGTGTAAAAGCAACGAAAGTGCACAAAGAAACACGCAACGAAAAGCAAAGTCAATAACTAAGTACCAGAATTTTTCTTGTTTAATACAAAGCTGTTCAAAACATATAGAATAGAATACTACAAATCACAAATATAATATCAAAGCCAAATAGAAAACATAAACTCCACTCAGAACTCTGGCAGAGCCGCATCCTTGGGCTTAGCCTCCTCTTCCTTCTCGAACTCTGCACCAAAATCTACGGAACCAAAAATGGTGCCGCAGGTAAGTAAACTCCAAACACCACTAGATAAAAACATATAAAACTCAAACAATATGCATGAAAGAAAAACCAAAGCACATGCCCCGTAAAATCATAAATTTTCCATGCACGCCAAAAACCCATTTGGCCCACAAAAACATAACCATAAAACCAAGCCTCGCCATTATCCTAGATAATGGGTCAAACCACCATTTTCCCAGAAAATGGATCAGAAGCCTCGAAACCAAATCTCGTCATTTTCCCAGAAAATGGCCCACATCCGAAAACCATAAAAACGATCCAATTATGCATGCGCCATGATCTCCCCTAGGGATCATCCGCACACCCTGGCTCTGTGCCACACCGCAAGTAACGACTACGCGTGTGACACCTAAACGAGCGATGCCCAGACTCCCGCCCCGCGCGTACCTGGCCAGGCCATCCTCTAGTCCCCGCCACTCTAGGGACCACGGAGTCGACACGACATCGTTACCGTATCGTGCGATCCGGTCGTCACCCTGTGACAACCCAGGGGATGTCACTCAGTATTATCCACTCCCGAGTGACCAGAGGAGCTCCACCGAGATAATAACCCATCCCGGCTTGGGCTCGTGAGACACACGCACCCGAAAACCATTTACGCCAACAAAACATGATTTTCTCAAATAAATAAAATGCACATGTATGCAAAATGTAACTCACGCCTCATGGCTCAAATAATCAAGCAATCACAAACAATCAAAACCAAGCACTCCGTCCTCAATGCATCCGACCCCCGAACTCCTCGGACTCAGTCCAGAATCAGCCAACCAACAATAAATATTTATTGAATGAGAAAAATATATTTAAATCTAAAAGTAGGGTTTGAAAAATACTTACAGCGCTATACGGTATTTTTAGAAAGCTCGCGGCGTTGCAAACGGCGGAAGGAAGGCAACGTAACAGTGAAATTTCACTGTGGCCGTGGGTTGTAAAATACCCACTTTTGAACGGGGACAAACCAAGGCTCGGGATTGATAGGGAAGGGTCTAAGGATGTTTATGAAGCTATTGGAAGTGGAGTTTGGCCGTGGGTGGCGGCGAAAACGGCGGAGAAAGGGTTGAAATGCCCAAAACGGAAACTAGCTCATGGGAGCTGTTCCGGTGACTGTTAGAGGCCAGAAATGGGTGGGTTAGGACGGCAAGGAGTCACTGATAAAGTGATGAAGAGGTGGTGGCCGGAGGTGGAGCGACGGCAGCAAATCGGAGCAAAAACCTTGCAGCTCGATGGGCTTTTTCCGGCTAAACGGCAGCTTCGTTGGCGGTGAAAATTTGTGGGGTGGTTCACCGGAGGGAGGGGAAGAAAATGGTGGGGGTGGTGTGCCGTACTGTGGCCGACGGCGGTGGTTCTGGGTGCAAGGGGCGATCGGCGTGAAGGAGAGGAGAGAGAGAGAGAGAGAGAGAGACTGACCGAGGGGGGTCGTGCGGGAGGGGAGGGAAAAAGGAAGAAAGAAAAAAGAAAAAGAAAAGAGAAAAAAGAGAAAAAGATAAAAGATAAAAGAAAAGATGGAGGGAAGAAATGAGGTCCAATCCTCACTCCGGAAACCAAAACAGATCCGCTGAAAACGAGATTAAAAACCGTAAAACGACTAAATAAATAAAACACAACATCAAATAAATAAAACCCAATTTAAAACGCAATAATTTAAAATACATAAATCAATATATTAATTAAATTAAAAACAACCCTTCAGTGAAGATATACGTAAAAGCGGGTCGTCACAACTATCTTAACAATCTTTCACATAGAATTAAGGCAAATGTCTCAAAACTCAAATGTGTGTGTAGAGCTAGACCGGTTGTGTGTTCCTCATTACTAGCCATGATTTGCCATAGGATTTTTCAACCTTAAGATTAATCATTGCTGATTCTAACTACCTCAAAGCCCAAGGGACTAGCAGTTTTCACGCCAGCTCTGTTTTTAAAGGTTGGACACTCAACCCCCAAAATCTTGGGTAACTGTTTCTAGCCCTTTTTACTTAGAAAAGTTCACTAAGTCGCCTTTATTCATTTTCTCTCTGTTTTTTTTTTCTTTTTGTTTTTTTCTTTTCTTCTTTGTTTTCATTCTAATCTTTTCAAATCCTTTTCCTTTTTTTTTCTTTTTCTTTTTTTGGCATGGCTCGGTAGTCCTGCAATTTACTTCTCCAGTGTTAAATCAATGAATGGTAAATAAGGAACACTACAAGCGTAAGCATGTGCAAAATGTCCTTCAAAATTTACCTTTCGTTCTACAAAAATTTTATTAAGTTTCATCTCAATAAGCATAACATCCTGGTGTTTCAAGCCACATATCAACAAAATATGATACATCAAAAATCATGCTCTATGTTTAAGCTTGAAAATAAATCTTCACAAATGATCCCGCTCAACTACTCCACCAAGATGCTCAAATTTCACAAATCTTATATTTTTTTTTTCATGTGCACACATGCTACCCCCCAACTAGTGAGAGACATAGTCCTCAATGAATTGAACGAAAGAAAACAAAGTGCACAGAACTAAGCAAGCAAAACAAACAATCAACATGAAATATAAAACCAAAGCAAAAGAACAAATAAAATAAATGCAAGTAAAGAAAACTGTAAAGAAGGAAAAGCAACTTAAAACACTTCCCTAGGGTCTTGCACAAGCAAGATCTCTTCATGTGGATCAAAGACCTTCAGAAATGACTTTAGACGTTGTCCATTGACAGTGAAGCTATTACCATTCTTCGGATTGACAATGTCTACCGCGCCATGAGGATGAACAGTCTTTAAAATGTATGGCCCACTCCATCGGGATTTCAACTTTCTAGGAAAAATATGCAAGTGAGAATTGTAAAAGAGGACTTCCTGGCCAAGTGTGAATTGCTTTGGATGAATTTTCTGATCATGCAGAATTTTCATGCGTTCCTTTGCAAGCTGAGCGTTGCCATAAGCATTCCGGTGAGCTTCATCCAATTCATTGATCTGCAATTTTCTCAACCCTGAAGCTTCATCAAGTGACAAGTTAACATATTTTATGGCCCACAAATCTCGATGCTGAATATCAACAGGTAAATGACAAGCTTTACCATAAACTAATCGATAAGGAGACATTCCTAGATTAGTTTTAAAAGCTGTCCTATAGGCCCACAAAGCATCAAGAAGCTTAATTGATGACTTGCAAAAATTTCATATTGCAGATTTTACAAGTTCGCTCGAGCGGAGGCTTTTGGCCGCTCAAGCGAATTCAGGCAGATTCAAACGCTCGACTGCCGCTCGACAGGGAGCTCAAGCGGGTTGCTGAAAAACAAAGATCGCTCGAGCGGAGGCTTTTGGCCGCTCGAGCGAAATCAGGCAGAGTCGAACACTCGACGTGCGCTCGATAGGACGCTCGAGCGAAATCAGGCAGAGTCGAACGCTCGATGCGCGCTCGACACCCCGCTCGAGCGAACATCGTATTTTCACAGATTTAAGGTTTTCCGCCGTCGCACCATATAAAAGTAATTTTTCACTCTAGGGCCGCGACTTTTGACTGGAGAACACTTATTGGGACAGAAAAACATAGCTAGAGGGATTCAAATCATCTATTTTGGAGAGGGAATTCCAATTATTGCACGTACGTTGGAATCATACACGAGCACGGACGGGAGCAAGGCGTTGAATCGTTCCCTTGAGCTTTTGAAGACGATTTGCGGCTGCAAGGAGGATTTTTCAGTGTTTATTTTCTTCCAATCTTCTCAAAACAATTATGGTGAATTCGTTTATGTTGAATTCCATTTCTAGCATGAGCTAAATTTACTTTATTCTAGGAAAATGACGTAACCTATTTCCAAACTATGCTTGTTTGTCTATGCTAATTTAATGCAATTCTCTCTTTGTTTATCTGATTTATTCTGAGTTTATTGCTTCTAATTAACTGGCCATTGATTAAATGATAATTAATCTTGTGATTTGCTATCGAAAGAGGGAATCATAGGGTAGATCTTGGATATTTCAGCATAGGTAAGTATAGAGATCGAAAGACTTGTATGAACCTATGTAGTAATTAAATCTTTGGTCTTATTGCGTCCTTGATTATTGAATTTGCATATTCTTGTGTGAATTGATAACCAAGAGTCAATTCCAATTGACTATCGAAAGAGGCTTTTGGATGATTTAGAGATTTGCTAATAGACAAAAGAGATTTAAATTAAGTTAGCTGGATGAGAAAAGCATAGTGAAGAATTAGGTGAAATCGATTTCCTAGAAGTTTTCATCCCCATTAAGTTGATCTTCGAACATCAGCTTTATTTCCTTTGCATATTTCTCTTTGAGTCGATTTTAGTTTAAATTGCAACTACAAAAATCTTAGTGATTCCTTTAGATAAAATCAAGTTTAGTATAATTTTGGTATTTGGCAAACGTAAGGTACCAATCCCTGAGGACGATACTCTTCTTATTACTTTAATATAAAACTACGATACTGTGCACTTGCAGTTTTGCACCGGTCATTAATCGACCAATCTTTCCTATTAGGATTTACTGTTTTCTCCAGAATGATTTTTATTTCTCTGTTTGCCAATTCAGCTTGCCCATTTGTTTGAGGGTGATAAGGGGTAGAAACTCTGTGTGTGATACCATATTTCTTCACAAGTGTAGAAAATGGTTTATTGCAAAAATGAGAACCCCCGTCACTAATGATAACCTTGGGCATGCCAAGTCGAGCAAACAAAGATTGTAAAAGTTTTAGTACAACATGATGGTCATTGGTTTTGCAAGCGATGACCTCAACCCACTTTGAAACATAGTCCACAACCAATAAAATATATGTGTTTCCAAAGGAAACCGGAAAAGGTCCCATGAAGTCTAGTCCCCAACAATCAAAGATTTCTAAAGTAAGAATGGGGGAAAGGGGCATCATGTTTCTTTTGCTAATGGCTCCCAACTTTTGACAAGACTCACATGCTTTACAAAAATTGTAAGCATCCTTAAACATGGAAGGCCAATAAAAACCACTTTGCAAAATTTTTGCCACTGTTTTATTTGCTGAAAAATGACCACCACATGCACCCATATGACAAAATCTCAATACTGAAGAAAACTCATCATCAGGAATGCATCTCCGAATCAATTGGTCCGAACAATATTTGAAAAGATAAGGGTCATCAAAGTAGAAATGTTTTACCTCAGATAGAAACCGACGCTTATCTTGGGTTGACCATTCAGAAAACATTCGCTTAGTCACTAGATAATTGACTATGTCAGCATACCAGGGAGCTCTATCAACCACAAACAGCTGCTCATCCGGGAAACTATCATCAAGAGGAAGGCTGACATTTGAAGAAGGAGATGATGACAATCTAGAGAGGTGGTCAGCTACCACATTTTCAACTCCTTTCTTATCCTTAATGTTGATGTTGAACTCTTGAAGTAATAGAATCCAGCGAATCAAGTGTGGTTTTGCATCTTTCTTAGCCAACAAATACTTTAGAGCAGAGTGGTCAGTGAAAATAATAACAGGAGAACCAAGAATGTAAGTCCGAAATTTATCAAGTGCAAAAACTACTGCAAGCAATTCATTTTCAGTAGTGGTATAATTTTTCTGGGCATCATTTAAGGTTCTACTGGCATAATAAATCACAAAAGGTTTGTTATCCACCCGCTGCCCCAAAACAACTCCTAAGGCATAATCACTAGCATCTGTCATAATCTCAAAGGGAAGGTCCCACTGCGGGGGTTGCACAATAGGGGCAGTGCTAAGCGACTTTTTCAAGGTATCAAAAGCTTTTTGGCACTCATCAGTCCAAACAAATTCAATATCATTTTGTAAAAGAGTGCACAAAGGTTTTGCAATAGAACTAAACCCTTGAATAAACCGCCTATAAAAGCCAGCATGACCAAGAAAAGAACGAATATCCCTAACTGTCCTAGGGATAGGAAGTTTAGATATTAATTCAATCTTTGCCTTGCAACCTTTATACCCTCTGAAGAAACAATATGCCCCAATACAATGCCCTGAGTAACCATAAATTGGCATTTCTCTCAATTAAGTAAAAGATTTTTTTCCTCACATCTCTGGAGAATACGTGCCAAATTATGCAAACAACTCTCAAAGGATTTTCCAAAAACAGAGAAATCATCCATGAATATTTCACAAATATCATCAATCATGTCAGAAAAAATACTCATCATGCATCTCTGAAAAGTAGCTGGAGCATTACACAAACCAAAAGGCATTCTAGTAAAAGCAAAAGTGCCAAAAGGATAGGTGAAAGTGTTTTTCTCCTGATCCTCAGGCGCTATAGCAATTTGATAATAACCAGAGTAGCCATCCAAGAAACAATAATATGCATTACCAGCTACTCTTTCCAAAATTTGATCCAAGAATGGTAAAGGAAAATGATCCTTCCTACTGGCTGAATTAAGTTTTCTATAATCAATGCACATTCTCCAGCCAGTAACCATTCTAGTTGGAATCAATTCATTTTTATCATTTTTTATGACAGTCAAACCAGATTTTTTTGGTACCACTTGAGTTGGACTTACCCACTTACTGTCTAAGATAGGGTAAATGATACCTACTGCGAGTAGCTTAAGCACTTCCTCTTTCACAACTTCCTTCATGGTAGGATTGAGCCTACGTTGAGCATCACGAACCGGTCTAGCATCGTCTTCAAGATGGATTCTGTGGGTACATACAGCGGCGTCAATGCCTTTGATGTCAGCTATTGTCCAACCAATTGTGCCTCGATGCTTCCTTAATACTTCAATCAATTGGGTTTCATCCTTCTGATTTAGCTTTGAGGAAATCACCACCGGAAAAGTGCCTTCTTCAGGACCAAGAAACACATACTTTAAATCTTGAGGAAGTGGTTTCAGCTCCAACTGGGGAACTTCTTCCTCTGAAGATTTAAGCATGTCTGGTGGTGGTAGAGCTTCAAACTGGGGTTTCCATCTTGCTCCCGCAAATTGTACTTCAAGTGGTAAAGAAGAATCTGCAAAACAATCAAAAAAATCAAAGTCATCTTCATTGATATAATCAATTTTCTCATCAAGTAAAAATTTAGGTGTCTAAAAAATATAATCATCATCAGAGAAGGGAGAAGTTGAGCAAATAAAATCTGTTGGTGTCAAACTCTCCACAGCATTCAAATCACTTGTGTCATCAAAATGTGCTGGCATCTTGCAAGCGTTGAAAACGTTCAACTCAAGTGCCATGTTCCCAAAGGTAAGTTTCAAAACTCCACTTCTGCAATTGATCAAAGCATTTGATGTAGCTAGAAATGGTCTTCCCAGGATGACAGGAGCTTGGTAAATAGTGGAGATCGGCTGCTGCATGTCAAGAACCACAAAATCCACTGGGTAGTAGAATTTGTCCACCTGGACCAACACGTCCTCTACAATACCCCTCGGTACCTTAACTGATCTGTCAGCCAACTGTAGCATGATGGAGGTCTTTTTCAGTTCACCCAATCCCAACTGCTCATATACTGAGAACGGTTGCAAGTTCACACTACTCCCCAAATCAAGTAAAGCTCTCCCAATGCGTGATTCACTAATCATAATGGAAATGTTGGGAGAGCTGGGATCTCCAAACTTCTGAGGAGTCTCGCTCAATATCAATGCACTAACTTGCTCCGTTAGGAAAGCTTTCTTCTTTACATTCAGCTTCCTCTTCACTGTGCACAAGTCCTTCAAACATTTTGTGTATGAAGGCACTTGTTGTATGGCATCCAAGAGTGGAATATTGATCTTCACTTGCTTGAAAATCTCTTGAATCTCCGTGTGATACTTGTTCTTTTGGCCAGCTGCCAATCTCTAAGGATAGGGAACCACAGGTTGGTATCCCTTACTAGTCTCAACATCTGCACTCACAGGCTTCTTCAGTTCTGGTCTCACTACCTCTGGTTCTTTTTCAACTTCATCCGTCTCTGCTGCATCTTTAGGTGTAGGAGCAACTACCTCTGTGTCTATGGTCATCTCAGGTCAGGGAACTTCCTTCCCACTTCTCAAAGTAAGAACAACTTTCGCTGTCTCAATAACGTCTCCTGAGACATTATGCACTTGATGTTGTTGTTGTCTGTATACTTGAGGATTAGGCTGAGGCTGTGCTGGAAATTTCCATTTCTCTAGGGTGCTCAAGGTTGTGCTCATCTTATTAACAGTGCCACGCAAGTCATTTATGGCCTGAGTGTTCTGATTGTTTGTGGTAGCTTGAATTTGCATGAATTGCTGAAGTGTATTGGCCATCTGTGCCATACTATCATCTAGAGACTTCTTTGCAGATGATTGATGCTGAGAACTTTGAGCAGATACATGAGTCTGAAATCCAGGAGGAGCCACAAAAGGATAGCTCTGAGAACTCTGATATGGCTAATACTGGTGCTGAGGAGCACCCTGATTAAATGGCTGCTGCTGAGGTGGTGGAGACCAGCAAGGCTGATCATTTCTCCATGAAAATTTTGGGTGATTCCTCCACCTCGGATTATATGTGTTGGAGAAAGGTTGATTCTATGCTCTGTTAATCCAGTTAGCTAATTGCATATGCTCAGACCCACTTTCTTGAACTACTGGTATAATTGGGCAGTCTGAGGTCTTATGGTTTGAATCAACACATATAGAACATGCCTCTACTACTTTCACAGCCTTCACTTTTTCTAGTTCCATGACCTCCAGTCTTCTGGTTAAAGCAGTTATTCGAGCTTGAACATCAGTGTCTTCCTTAAGCTCATATCTGCCTCCTCCAGAAATAGCCCTTGTTGGTTGTGCTGTTAACGACACTCGATCAGTACTAGTGTTCCATTGTTGTGCACTCTCAGCAAGATAGTCAAAAAATGATAGTGCTTTATCAGGTTCCTTGCTAAAGAATTCTCCATTGCACATCGTCTGAACAAACTGCTTACATTCAAGAGTGAGACCAATGTAAAAATAGCTCACCAACCTCTAAGATTCGAAACCATGATGTGGACAGATATTTATCAAATCTTTAAATTTTTCCCAACTGGCCTGAAAAGTCTAATCAGGTTTCTGATTGAATTGACTGATTTGCTCTTGCAAAAACTGTGTTCTCTAAAAAGGAAAAAAATTTTGTAAGAATTCACGCTGCATATCAGACCAACTAGAGATAGAATTAGGCCTCAAAGAATTAAACCAAATCTTCGCTTTATCCTTTAAAGAGAAAGGAAATAAGCGAAGTCTAATAAATTCATCAGTAATGGTCCTCGTAATAAAAGTAGTGCAAGCCAATTCAAAATATGTCAAGTGCTGGTAAGGACTCTCAGAATCCATCCCGTGGAACTGAGGTATCACTGACATCATACCATGCTTAATAGAAAAATTAGGTGCATCATTAGGTAAAACAATGCATGAAGGTGTAGTGGTGCGAGCGGGTTGCAAATAATCTTCAAGAGTGCGTGGTGCAGGTGCAGTCATGTTTTGTTCAATTTCAACATCCTCACTCATAGAAGAGCTATCTATCTCTGAGCTCTGTATATCACTCTCAACATTTAATGTGACTCTAAGCAACCTATTTGAACTGTCTCTCACCCATGACATGAAACATCAATCTAAATAGCATAAATAAGATTCAAGTGATTGAGTGACTGATGCAAATGAGATGAGTAACCGGAGATAATATGGTAGAGACACAAAAAAAATAAAATAACAAGTTTAAATTTAAGTTAGACAACTTCTCCCCGGCAACGGTGCCAAAAACTTGACTCACTCAAAAATGAGTAGCACAAAAGCTATCACAAGTGCAGGAGGATGTCGTGTAATAATTAGGAATAAATTCCTAGATCGTCTCCTCAGGGAAAGTTACTTAAAAATCAAACTCGTTTAAAATGGTGGAAATATTTACAAAGATAAAAATAAAAATGATGGTATGTGCAATGGATGCAAGAGTGCAATAATAATGAAAAAGGGTACTAGTCATGGACTAGATTCATATTTTTAGATTTTTGAGTGCCGAAATGAAATGTAAAAGACTAACAAATTGAAATTATTAATCAAAGAGTCAACTAAATTGAACAATCTTAATTAATCTAACAATTAAACAATGAAACTGAAATTATTTAAATCCTATTTAAACTTTAATCAATCTAATATGCAATTGAACTAAGAAATTAATAAAACTAAGCTAAGATTAAACAAGATTAGAAAGTAATTGATAAAACACAAACTGAAAATTGAAAATGCCAAAAACCAAGATTCTAGAATTCATCTTTGTATTTAAATCACAAATTCTCAAAATAACACATAACAATTGTAATCACTATTAAATGAAAGCTTAAAGAAGTGAAAAAAAATAAATAATACGAAATAAGTAAACAGTAAATAAATTATCCAAACTTCTAAGCCAAAAAAAATCTCAACAGTATTCCATAAACTTTAAACTGAAGTTAAATAAAAATGAGAACGAAAAGTTTGGACGAAAACTCCCCTTCACCATTCAATTGAAATCCAAAACAAAAAGAACCAATTTCTCACGTATCACTCTTGAAAATTAATCTCCAAACCTTTAATGAAAACTCTAGAACAACTCCTCTACTCCCCACGTATGATGTTTCAAAAAAATCAAAAACAAAAGCTTTCAACCAAACCTTTCTTGCAATAAATTAAGGTAACACACTTAATGAGAACTTCTAAAACAATTCTTTTTGTTTCATGAAACCAACTAGCACACTTGATGAAAACTTCTAAAACAATTCCTTTGTTTCATAAAACCAACTAGCACGCTTGATGAAGACTTCTAAAACAATTATTTTGTTTCATGAAACCAACTACCACACTTGCAAGAAATTAAAGTATTACACTTAATGAAATAAAATTCTAGAACAATTCTTAGCACACTTAATAAAAACTCTAAAACAACAAAGCATTGCAGCCAAAAAAAACTGCCGAACACAACTGAATATTTTCAGCCCCTTTCTCCTCTTTCTCCTTTGTTCTCTAAGGTCTTTTTATAGCCATGTGTCTCAACCATCCAGCTGTCTTGTGAGCTTTCCATGTGATGCTTTGTTCTTTTAAAATTTAAAGCAATATGTACAGCCATGATGCCATGCTTCCAACATGTCCCTCCATGTGCTGAAACCGAATTAATCAACTTATATTCCAGCTGTCTTCTTTCTCCAACGGCTCTTGTGTCTTGTAACTCTCTCCATGTGCTGCTATAGTATTTTAAAATTCAAAGCAGAATGTGCAGCCATGATTCCGTAGTGTCCATCCATGTGTAGAAGCAAGAAAACCGAATGAATCAACTTGCATTCTAGCTATCTTCCTTCTCCAACAGCTCTTGTCCAATTCGGTGGAAAAGCAACAGCCTTTGATGACTTCTTCAATGTCAAATTCAGTGGACAGTAGCCTTCAATGACTTCTTTAATGTCAAATTCGGTGGAGACAATTCGGTGGACAGCAACCTTCAATTTTTCAGCTCATTGATTCCCTTTTTTATTCAATCACATGCACATCACAATCTCCCTCTTCTCTCCAACTCATCCACGTTTTCAGCTAGCTCAAAATCAGCCTTTTCTCTTCTTGCTTTCACTTCTTTTCAAATTTTTTTATTCAATCATGCACCGGCTCCTTTTCATTTGTTCCATGGGATCACGTTTCAGCTCCTTCTTGTCAAGTTGTTGCCATGTGAGGTTGTTGCCATGTGGGGTTGTTGCCGTGTGAATGGATTGAATTCATGTGATATGCAACCACTTGGAAGACAAAAGAGGTATTTTTCCGTGGGTTGGAAAGGAGTTGGTGGATTTATTTGAGTGTGAATGGAAGAGGTGGTGGATGATTGATGAGAGTGACTTGGGTTGAGTTGGTGGGATAAAGTGCATACGGCACTCTTCAATCTAGAGGTGGTCAACAATTCAATATATCTTCCATGCCATGTGTATAGGACCTACAAGCCAAAATTCATTGTTTTGAGTCATGCATGCTTTAATGACTTCCAATCTATTCAAAAAGTTCAACATATGGATCACACACAAAATTTATCTCATACCAAGCTTTCTAAATAAAATATGCATATGAATAAACATTATCCAATTAAATCTCAAGTTATAAAATTAAGCATAAACTCATGCTATTAATCAATTTAAATCACAACTCGTATTTATTCTTATTAACCATTTTTCCATTTTAAACCAATAATAATGTCATGATAAATTTAAAATACATTAGTTTTAAATAGCTAAAATATGCAATATTTCAGCTCAATCACACCCCCCAACTAGCTTTTTGCTAATCCTTGAGCAAAATAGTGAAAATTAATTGAGATGAATATTGCATAAAGATCGAAATTCAAACAAAAACAATCAAACACAATTCTGAATTCTCATAAAAGTGACACGTTAACATTCAACCACCAGGGCTATACCCATCAAGACTATTGTGACGCCCCCAAATCCCCATGCACAGACATGGGGAAATCAAGACGTCCAGATGATGACATCACGGGTCATCATCCTATCGACGAGTGTCAAGTGTGTGTAAAAGCAATGAAAGTGCACAAAGAAACACGCAGTGAAAAGCAAAGTCAATAACTAAGTACCAGAATTTTTCTTGTTTAATACAAAGCTGTTCAAAACATATAGAATAGAATATTACAAATCACAAATATAATATCAAAGCCAAATAATAAACTCCACTCAAAACTCTGGCGGAGCCGCATCCTCGGGCTCAGTCTCCTCCTCCTCCTCGAACACTGCACCAAAATTTACGGAACCAAAAATGGTGCCGCAGGTAAGTAAACTCCAAACACCACTAGATAAAACCATATAAAACTCAAACAATATGCATGCAAGAAAAACCAAAGCACATACCCCGTAAAATCATAAATTTTTCACGCACGCCAAAAACCCATTTGGCCCACAAAAACATAACCATAAAACCAAGCCTCGCCATTATCCCAGATAATGGGCCAAACCACCATTTTCCCAGAAAATGGATCAGAAGCCTCGAAACCAAATCTCGTCATTTTCCTAGAAAATGGCCCACATCCAAAAACCATAAAAACGATCCAATTATGCATGCACCATGATCTCCCCTAGGGATCATCTGCACACCCTGGCTCTGTGCCACACCGCAAGTAATGACTACGCGTGTGACACCTAAATGAGAGATGCCCAGACTCGCACCCCGTGTGTACTTGGCCATGCCATCCTCTAGTCCCCGCCACTCTAGGGACCACGGAGTTGACATGACAGCGTTACCGTATCGTGCAATCCGGTCGTCGCCCTGCGACAACCCAGGGGATGTCACTCAGTATTATCCAGTCCCGAGTGACCAGAGGAGCTCTATCGAGATAATAACCCATCCCAACTTGGGCTTGTGAGATACACGCACCCGAAAACCATTTACGCCAACAAAACATTATTTTCTCAAATAAATAAAATACACATGTATGCAAAATGTAACTCACGCCTCATGGCTCAAATAATCAAGCAATCACAAACAACCAAAACTAAGCACTCCGTCCTCAATCCATCCGACCCCTGAACTCCTCGGACTCAGTCCGGAATCAGCCAACCAACAACAAATATTTATTGAATGAGCAAAATATATTTAAATCTAAAAGTAGGGTTTGGAAAATACTTACAGCGCTATATGGTATTTTTAGAAAGCTTGCGGCGTTGCAAACGGCGGAAGGAAATCAACGTAACAGTGAAATTTCACTATGGCCGTGGGTTGTAAAATACCCACTTTTGAACGGGGACAAACCAAGGCTCGGGATTGATAGGGAAGGGTCTAAGAATGTTTATAGCGCTAGTGGAAGTGGAGTTTATACTTAATGAAATAAAATTCTAGAACAATTCTTAGCACACTTAATAAAAACTCTAAAACAACAAAGCATTGCAGCCAAAAAAAACTGCCGAACACAACTGAATATTTTCAGCCCCTTTCTCCTCTTTCTCCTTTGTTCTCTAAGGTCTTTTTATAGCCGTGTGTCTCAACCATCCAGTTGTCTTGTGAGCTTTCCATGTGATGCTTTGTTCTTTTAAAATTCAAAGCAATATGTACAGCCATGATGCCATGCTTCCACCATGTCCCTCCATGTGCTGAAACCGAATTAATCAACTTATATTCTAGCTGTCTTCTTTCTCCAACAGCTCTTGTGTCTTGTAACTATCTCCATGTGCTGCTATAGTATTTTAAAATTCAAAGCAGAATGTGCAGCCATGATTCCATAGTGTCCATCCATGTGAAGAAGCAAGAAAACCGAATGAATCAACTTGCATTGCAGCTATCTTCCTTCTCCAACAGCTCTTGTCCAATTCGGTGGAAATGCGACAGCCTTTGATGACTTCTTCAATGTCAAATTCAGTGGACAGCAGCCTTCAATAACTTCTTTAATGTCAAATTCGGTGGAGACAATTCGGTGGACAGTAGCCTTCAATTTTTCAGCTCATTGATTCCCTTTTTTATTCAATCACATGCACATCACAATCTCCATCTTCTCTCCAACTCATCCACGTTTTCAGCTAGCTCAAAATCAACCTCTTCTCTTCTTGCTTTCACTTCTTTTCAAATTTTTTTATTCAATCATGCACCGGCTCCTTTTCATTTCTTCCATGGGATCACGTTTCAGCTCCTTCTTGTCAAGTTGTTGCCATGTGAGGTTGTTGCCATGTGGGGTTGTTGCCGTGTGAATGGATTAAATTCATGTGATATGCAACCACTTGGAAGACAAAAGAGGTATTTTTCCGTGGGTTGGAAAGGAGTTGGTGGATTTATTTGAGTGTGAACGGAAGAGGTGGTGGATGATTGATGAGAGTGACTTGGGTTGAGTTGGTGGGATGAAGTGCATACGACACTCTTCAATCTAGAGGTGGTCAACAATTCAATATATCTTCCATGCCATGTGTATAGGACCTACAAGCCAAAATTCATTGTTTTGAGTCATGCATGCGTTAATGACTTATAATCTATTCAAAAAGTTTAACATATGGATCACACACAAAATTTATCTCATACCAAGCTTTCTAAATAAAATATGCATATGAATAAACATTATCCAATTAAATCTCAAGTTATAAAATTAAGCATAAACTCATGCTATTAATCAATTTAAATCACAACTCGTATTTATTCTTATTAACCATTTTTTCATTTAAAACCAATAATAATGTCATGATGAATTTAAAATACATTAGTTTTAAATAGCTAAAATATGCAATATTTCAGCTCAATCAAAGGTGTAGTCACAATGGCTAACTATGCCCGAGTGGTGGTATAACACTACTTATCACACGACAACTAAAATGACCCTGTTTGAAGTTGTCTATGGATACCCACCCTCCACTCTCCTTTCCTATAGCCCTGGAACCAGTACTAATGAGGTAGCTGACCAGCGTTTACGTGAGTGAGATCAAATCATTTAGTTATTGAAACACAATTTAATTGAAGCCTAAAACTAAATGAAGCACTACACTAACAAATAGGGAATATATAAAGAGTTTGAAAAGATTACTGGATTTTTTTGAAACTACAACCATACAGGCAAAAATCATTGGCAATGAGACATAATCTAGAACTAGCCCCTAAATATTATGGGCCTTTCCAAATTGAATCAAGGGTTGGTAAAGTGGCTTACCGATTGAAGTTACTCGAATCGTCCAAAATTCATCCAATGTTTCACGTCTCTTGCCTTAAGAAGAAGCTCGGATCACAGGTTCAAGTCCTTCCCTCCCTTCCTCTGTGACCAACCGCTCCTTTTTCTTTTGATTGATTACGAGTCTTGCCTTTACATTTTAAATCACAAATCATTATTTTTAAATATTGTAGATAATTTTTAAATTGAACCAAGTGTTTTAAATATTCCAAATATGTTAAATATCTAAAATGATTTTAAATGGGGTATTTTTAGTATTATTGAACCAAGCCTAAATTTCGAGTAAGCCTTTATATATTCTTGAAGCCCCGAAAAATAATATAGTTTTAGAAAATCATTTTATTTTAATGATTTCAGTTCTTTAAGAGTATTATTGAAAATTCATTATTTTATTTTATGTTAAGAACTCTATTTATTTAGATGGTTTTGTTTTTCTTAAAAATATTTAGTGAACTTCATTATTTCATTTTATGTTGAAAAATAGTATTTTGGGATTAATAAAATAAGGCTTGGTTTTAAATTTAGTCCCATTGCACTTCTATTTCATTTTTCTATTATTTAGTTTATTTCTTCTTATGTGTTTAATCTTCACCGTTAGATTTAGGTTAGAGACCTCTAGATGTAGGGCTATGATTAAAACCCCCAAGAAACCCTAATTCCCTCATTCTCTCTCTCTCTCTCTCTCTCTCTCTCTCTCTCTCTCTCTCTCTCTCTCTCTCTCTCTCTCTCTCTCTCTCTCTCTCTCTCTCTCTCTCTCTCTCTCTCTCTCTCTCTCTCTCTCTCTTTGATTTCTACCCTTTGGCTCCTCTCTTCACTACACAAGCTGCTGCTGCCACTACTGTCACCGGCTAGCACCACCATAGCCACCGTCGTGCCTCACCGATAACCATGCCCCCTTCATCCTTTCCCCCTCAACAGCTTCCCCCAGCTTGGCTTTTCCCCTTCCCAATCCCTCTTCTCATGACCCCAACCTCTTCTCATGGTGTAGCACAATCGCAAGTCAGCCCATGTGCAGCAGCAAGACCTCACCCTTGCTCCAATGCTACCTCCTCAATGTCATGAGCCGACCTAAAATAGAGGAATCTCTTTCCTCCTTAGCCCAGCACCACTAGCCTCACCTGGCGAGCCATCACCACAGTGAGCCCCCTCCCAAGCAAAGCTACCATAAGCCACACCAATCCCCACCTTCTCTTCAGCCCCTTCACACGGTAGTAGACCACGAAGCCTTGATCCTTTGTGGATATGCCCCAAGCCGGAGCCCCTCCCTTTTGTAACTCGAATCCACCAATGGAAGCCACCACTAGTGTAACAGCCCGCTAGAAATTCAATTATGAAATTTCTATTGACTTTAGGAACCTCGTGAAAACTCTATAAGTTTTCACGAATCCATTAATCATATAGGTTTTAGTCTAACTACATAATTAGTGTTATTACTCATTATGGTATCAGAAGTGTGTTTTGATTATTGGAGATAGTTATAAGTGTCTAAATGTATTATAGTTTGTGCCATTAGACTCGGTGGGTTATTTAAGGTTTTATGGCGCAATAACTATTTTTCATATTTTTGGACGAAACGTCTTTTAAAACTGTAGATATTATTGGATAAAAATATCTTAAACTAATTTTGTGGATATTATTAGATAAAAATATTTTAAGCTAATTTCGTGGATATTATTGGGTAAAAATATCTTGAGTTGATTTTTGTAGATATTATTGGGTAAGAGAGTCCTACACTTAACTCTCACTCCAGGTAGGAGAGACCTACACTTAACTCTCACTCCGGGTAAGAGAGACCTACACTCAACTCTCACTCCATCCTACATTGCATCTTATATGTCATGAACGGGGGCAGGTAACCTTGTGTCGCATGTCTCGACGCTTCAAATGTCAGTCTAATCCCAAACGGAAATTTGGGGGCGTCACAACTAGTCATCGTGTGCCATGCCATTACACCCTTTCTCCTCCCGAGATGGGCCTCCACCATATCAAGCCATGTGGACTCCCCTGCCTTGACCCAGCCCCAAGCAACATAGTAGCCACGTCTCCCCCACATAGCCTCTGGTTCAACCTCCATCCAGCTCCCTAAATCTTGGTATAATCTCTATTCCATTTATTTCTCCTAGATTGTTTATGTGATTGGATGTGTATGATATGGTGTTGATTGTGGTAGAATTAGAAGAGGTGAAGTGTGGATGTGTATGGTGTTGTGTTTGAGTGTATAAGCATAGGAATATTATATTTATACGACTAATGGAGTAGTAGGTGAAGTATAAAGATTGTGAAGTATAAGATTTGTGTTATATGTTTTATGTGGAGTTAGCGTTTGTGAGGTGCTAGGGATTTATGGGTAAATTGTGATGCGATTGTGTTAGCTTGTCATATGTTTAGTCAAGTGATAGTGATATATGTATTGAGTATGAGTATGAGTATGTTCATGAATTTCCAAGAGATTTCAGTTTGTGTTTTGTGAACTTGGTGGATTGTGTTTAAATGGAGCAACGATCATGTTATTAACTTACTTTATAAATTAGATTATGCATATGAAAGTGTGAAGTGGAATACCATGAATCAATGCTAAATATTGAAGTAATGTAATGGTTGGACTGTTTGTATTGGATGTGTGAGTACGGAAGTGATTTCTAAATGCATGATTATGTTTGAGTTAGATTGTGTTAATTGAATTGTAATGAGATGCTTGAGGTAAACATATAAAGTTTGGATGGATTGTCTTGAAGTATTGGGATGAAATGATGCAATTTTAGTTAAGTTGAAAAGCATGGTGATGATGTTGGATGCTAAATGGACATCTTTGTTTATATTAAACATATTGAGTATGGATGGAGCTTGTTAAAACAAATTAATGATTTAAATGGATTATATATTGATCTTAGGTGACAAAAGGGTAGGGTGCATGCATAAGTCAATTGATTGGATGTGTTAGACAACTTTGTATACCTTGTATGTCTCATGTATAGATGGAACTTGGGAAGCCATGTCTATGAGTGTTTTGGTTGGCTGTACATGTACACTTGTTTTAGATTGTAGAATATGCTTGTAGGTGAGGAAGTGAATAAGAACTTGAGTTGGTGTTAGATTGAATTATGTAAGGGAGAATGTGTGGCTGTAACAACCCCGCCCTGGAAAGGGTGCAATTGCTACGTACATACATGTTCGTCTTCATTCTCTTTCTTTTCTATTATTATTTATTTATTTATTCTAGTAATATGTGATCAGCATGAACATAACACACGTGTACTCTAAATTTCTAATTTAATAAAGGGAACACCTGATAGACGTTCTATTTAACATTCCTCCATAAACGAACTTCCAGAATCTATCATAAGTTCATAAAAACATAATTGTTCTAATTAAGAAGGGACTCCATCTCAAGCATATGTACAGGAAGGCACTAAGTCAATGTATAAGGGTTTACCATCATCCTACCGTAACGGTTACACCATACCAAAAGATGCATGGTTTAAAGTCAAACCCGACAATGGACCCATCCCAACATAACAAAATAACATCCATAAACATAACCAATCATTCATGTAAGGTCAAACCAACAGAGAAGACACTAAACATCTGCCTCTCCCTCTACAATAATGCCCTGCTTTCCAGCCTTTTCGTCATTACCTGGACGTTTGATGACTTGCAAAATTTCGTATTGCAAATTTTACAAGATCGCTCGAGCGGAGGCTTTTGGCCGCTCGAGCGAATTCAGGCAGATTCAAACGCTCGACTGCCGCTCGACAGGGAGCTCGAGCGGGTTTTTGGAAAACAAAGATCGCTCGAGCGGAGACATTGGCCGCTCGAGCAAAATCAGGCAGAGTCAAACGCTCGACGTGCGCTCGATAGGACGCTCGAGCGAAATCAGGCAGAGTCGAACGCTCGACGTGCACTCGACACCCCGCTCGAGCGAACATCGTAATTTGATAGATTTAGGGTTTTTCGCTGTCACACCATATAAAGGGAATTTTTCACTCTATGGCTGGTGTTGTTGACTGGAGAACACTTTTTGGGACACAAAATCATAGCTAGAAGGATTCAATTCATCTGTTTTGGAGAGGGAATTCCATATATTGCACCTACGTTGGAATCATACACGAGCACAGACGGGAAAAAAGCATTGAATCATTTCCTTGAGTTTTTAAAGACGAGTTGTGGCTGCGAGGAGTATTTTTCAGCGTTTATTTTCTTCCAATATTCTCAAAACAATTATGGTGAATTCGTTTATGTTGAATTCCATTTCTAGCATGAGCTAAATTTTATTTATTCTAGGAAAACGATGTAACCTATTTCCGAACTATGCTTGATTGTTTATGCTAATTTAAGGCAATTCTCTCTTTGTTTATCTGATTTATTCTGAGTTTATTGCTTCTAATTAACTGGCCATTGATTAGATGATAATTAATCTTGTGATTTGCTATCGAAAGAGGGAATCATAGGGTAGATCTTGAACATTTCAGCATAGGTAAGTATAGAGATCGAAAGACTTGTATGAACCTATGTAGTAATTAAATCATTGGTCTTATTGCTTTCTTGCTTTATTAATTTGCATATTCTTGTGTGAATTGATGAACAAGAATAATTTTCAATTGACTATCGAAAGAGGCTATTGGATGGATTAGAGATTTGCTAATGAACAAAAAGAATTAAATTAAATTAGCTGGATGAGAAAAGCATAGTGAAGAAATAGGTGAATTCGATTTCCTAGAAGTTTTCTTTCCCATAAATTTGATCTTTGAACGTCAGTTTTATTTCATTTGCATATTACTCTTTGAGTTGATCTTAGTTTAATTGGCAACTACAAAAATCTTAGTGATTCCTCTAGATAAAATCGAGATTAGTATAATTTTGGTATTTGGCAATAGTAAGGTACCAATCCCTGAGGACGATTCTCTTCTTATCACTTTATTATAAAACTACGATACTGTGCACTTGCAGTTTTGCACCGATCAACGTTTAAAATAAAAACACAAAATGAGTCAAATACTCAGTAAGCATTACACCTTGCCGTTAACATACTAATCATCGATTATTTTTCTTTTGAAAATATGCATACATAAACATTTGCTACTTTGACAATGCTTTCATGCGTAAATAGTTTAAGAATTAAATCATACTTTCATGCATAAACATTTAAACAGTACTTTCATGCATAACATTTAAACTGTACTTTCATGCATAACATTTAAACTGTACTTTCATGCATAACGTTTCAACAGTATTTTCATGCATAACGTTTAAACAATACTTTCATGCATAACATTTAAACAGTACTTTCATGCATAACATTACTTTCATGTTTCACTTTCATTTGGCCGGTACACACTATTGCACCCCGTGTGTTGGGGTTAACGGTCTTTTGATTAAGAATCCCTTTCTGTCAAGATGCAGTACTGGGTGCACCGCCAGTATTACTTACCCGGCATTGCAATTTGCCTAGTCCTTTGGTACCATCATTCATTTATCAGTCATGGCCATTACGTAATTTCATACATTAAAACATTCATTTCCTCTCAGTCCTTCATTCTTTCATTTAGTCCTTTACTTTTCACTCCTTTTCATTTAATAGTTCATTCATAGACAAACATCATTTAAAAGAATGAGCTTAAACTTCATCTTTTATATAGTTATGTATTTTTATACCTTAATATTCTTTTCATTTCTTTTCTTTCTTTATTGTCAAACATTTTCATTATCTTTTCTTAGTCCAATGCATATGCGTTTATTTTTAAAAAATAGCATTTCATGTCATGCTACGTATAAGTAAGACATTAGTTATTTGAGAGAGCATGTATGAAAATCTCATGACTTAGAATCTATGTGCATGCATTACCTTATATACATACAAACAATTATAATCGATAGGTTGCTTAATAGGAGCTACCAAGAAAGGCTTGTACATCATATAAATTCCTTTACTCTTTCTTTAGAAGTCTTTCTTTAGAGAGACATTCTTTCATAAGAGAACTTTGTGTAAAAGCATGGTCATAGCTACTTACCTCGATGCTCCTCGATACTTCCAATCATCAATATAAGCCATATTCCAATAAATAACATAAGCGTGTTAATACTCATACAATATTTCTTTAGGCCTCTCTTTAAACAAGAAAGCAGTAATATTACAATCTAACGTCATTTTTACCCTTAACGTTATCTTAATTAACTAACATCTCATTTAACCTTTACAAAAGTAACATAATTAATAATAGAGCATGTTATACTCTAATCACACAAGCAATATTTAAGAGTTTAGATATCATCTCGCATTAGAATTAAACATAACATAAAGTATAGCAAAATTACCCATTAAACAAATTGTAAAACCTTTAAACACTCGAGCTTATGCTTTACCCATTTAATACCTTTTAAAAGCAAGGTATAAAATTATAAAACCCAAGCAAAACCTCTAAATAAATCTCAACATAGTACACATGGCATCAACATATATATATATATATATATCAAAAGATCAACTAACATCAATTATGAATAATCAAGTTAGTTATTAAAAATGCCATCTTCAAATATAAGAGTAATACATAGTAAATTCCCTAAATAAATTTCGGTTTGGGCCAAAAACAAAGCATACATGTTTATTTGCAACATAAGAATTTAAATACATCAAATCATAAGATAAACAATTTAGTTGGCTTCTAAAATATATCAAAATCAAAGAAGTTAAAATAGGATTTTTACCTTAAGCTCCTAACTTCTTTCAAGAGGTAAAGTGGAGGTCCAAAACTTGAAGAAGATAAGAGGAGCTTGATTTGTTGAATAGGAGAAGAAGGGAGGGAAAGTGGCTTTGGCCATGGCTTGGGGAAAGAAGAAAATAATTTCTTTCTTTCTTTGTGAGTCACACAGCTTGAAGGGGTGGAGAGGAAGCTATGGTTTTTCCTTGCTCTTGAAGATGAGAAGGAGAAGAAGAAAAATAGAGAAATGAAGAATGGGGCATCAGCTTTGGAAGAGAAGAGAAGAAGACTTACATTCTTTGGCTTATGGTGACCGACGATTCAAATAGGGAAATAAAAGACTTAGCACTTTGGTCAAATATTGCATTGAAAGCTTGGAGAAGGAGAATCTCTCTTTCTTTCTTGGAAACTGACAGTTCAACAAGGAAAATATAAAAGACTTAGGCAAAAGCTTATCTCATAAGCTAAAAGAAGGACCAATCAGATTTAAAAAGAAAAAGTTAGTCTTAGTCAAAGCTTCCCTTGGAAGTTTAGGCTTGTGACTGACTAGTTCATAAGGGGAAGAAGGCTTAATTCAATTTTGGTCAAAGTTTACTTTAAAAGCTTAAGAAATGGATGACTTGGATTAAAAGTAAGAGGATATTTACTCCACCAACTAATCCAATGGTGGGAATCATTTGGGCTCTTTCATAAATAATAAAATTGGAGGGCTTTAAGAGAAAATACTTTAAGTCCTTAAAAATCATGTACTTAATTTATTTTTATAACCCATATAAAAATAAAAGCACATCCATCTTAAAATAAAATAATAAGATAATAAAAAAAAATATTTATATTAAAATATTAAATTTAAAGAATTAATAAAAAAAATGAAATGACGTAAGGACCTACGTAGTAAGACTCAGGTATTACAATGGCACTCCTAACCCCCACTTGGGATTTGGTAGTGACTGAGATGTCAAGACAAGCAGCACAAGGTCACACACCCCTCGTACATGACAGATAATATGCATCCTCCTAGATAATCTAGTAGTATGCAATAAATATTTAGCAGAAAACAATAAAAAATTAGTAATGAGACATTTAAGCAATGTCATAAGCAATTGCAAAATACATGGTACAAAAAAAAACTTTAATTCCCAAACTTATCCCAAAATACCATCATTCATAATAAGAGAATTTCAAAACATAATCAGAGTATCAAATTCCCAAAACATGGGACCAAAAGTTTCTTTCTTTTACTTTCTTTTCTATTCTTCTAGAAATGGGCAGGCTACCTAAACCTCCCTAGGTTCTCATTAAACAGTCTCCCCACTATCAAGGATCCATCAGAAGACAAAATCAAGCAAGTTCCTATCGACTTCCGCATTTCTGGCAATGGGAGTCCTAACTCCATAATGAGCCTCATTCCATTCACATAAATAGCATTAACTTCCTTGAGAAGTTGTGTAATTTGATTCAGGTTCCAAGAAAACTTCATAACCCCTAAGGGGTCCAAACACAGAACATCAAAATTAGGGTCGTGAAGACCTCTCAACAACTCATGAAGAAAAGGAATGGTGCATTCCAACATAGCCAATGCATAATGTATACATCCCCAAATGGTGTACTCATCTTCTATCAAGCTACCGTCTAGATTCATGCTTCGGGGTTATTGGGCATACCTGAAACTACTTCTACCATTCCAAGAAAGGAATGATAGTAGAAAAATTAGAACAGTGAGATTTCAAGAAATCTCAGTACGTAATCACACAACATACCATAGTTAATCACAAGCATATAAGGGTATATCATGCAATGTATGCAAGGAATGTACTTGACACATGACGTGACTGAAAACTTGACTTATGCACTTGACCTTTTTCAAAAGACATTTAACATAATTCTTTGACTTTTAGAAAAAATATGCTTTTGTCATCATTCTTATCCATAGCATATCATAACATATTATATCACATGATTCACATCATGTGATCCAAAGCATATCATATAGGCATGTGGCACCGCGTGTTCACATATGCACCGCGTGTTCCTGCTAGTTACCACACCACCAACAGTCTGTACATCGTGGTGAATACGTCTTAAACATATTCATATCATAGTAACACGATAGTACTTCGTCGAGTTACTTGTCTTAATCATGACACCCACTAGCATTAGGTGCTACCTTGCTCCGACATGCTTTAAAAAAAATCCATTCGAGGCACGCCAACGATTCTTTATCGACCCAGGGGTTACCACTCAATTCTTAAGCACTCCAGAATGGATAAAGGAGTTCCACTAGGACACTTTTCCGTCCCAGCATTTGGAGTCATGATAAAAATTTTCTTTGAAAACATTACTTTATTTCCAAAACACTTTTCGTTATTTGAAAATGTTTTCCTTTGAAAATCACTCTTCCCAAATGCATGTGACATAAGACTTAAGACATACGCTTTTATACTTGACAAATCACACATGAAATGTTGTGCATCAAATTATCAAGCATAACACATTTATTTCATGGCATGATAACATAGAACACATAAGATATCAAAGCACATACATGGAACCATGAAAATAAGCCTTGGCCGAAACATGCATTCTCAATATCATGAAAGATCATCACTTTAACATGCTTCAAACTTCATCCAAGATACTTAGAATTCATGACATAGTAAAAAAAAACATGAAATCATGGCATTTGTACACAATCCAAATTACTCAAGGCATGGTAAAACCGGATCATCAAGAGCTTTAAAACCTCAATGTCTTTTTCCTCAAAACCGAAACATGTATAACTTTTTATCTCCATTTTTCATCATAAACCGAGTTGCATTAATCATTCCATATTTATATTTCAAGTTCATGTAAGAGTATTCAACCAGGCAAACAAGAATACCAATCAAAACAATAATAACACTAAAAGGATTTATACAAATATATGCAAGTATTATCCAATAGCAAGTTGAGTGTATACTTACAAAAATCCAACCATTTAAAGTAGCAAAAATTTGGAAATATAACATAGTCTTATTAGAAATCCATATACAAAAACCCTAGGTTCCGAAAATATGTGTGAGTGTGAGTGTAGGATGCTTTTGAAATCTTTTTCTCAAAACAAAAACCCTAGGACTGAAATTCCTTTAAAGTTCAAACCCTAGTTTTTTCTTCAAGTGAAAACCGAAACTTAAGCTTCTCTAAAACTTGTGTTTTCTACACTCAAAGTGCTAAGGGTATTCGAGTTTCTTCTTCTCTTTAAGGATGAAACCCTAGCTTCTCCTTTTCAAGCAAAAACTAAAACAACTTTGTGATTCTTTCATCCAAAACTCATAGGCATCTAGGGTTCATTCTTTCTTGAAGAGAAAACCTTAGTTACCCAAGTGAAAGTGTGTGGTTGTGAAGAAAAGAGCAGAAACCGAATGGGAATGAGAAACTTCCCTCTTGGCCATGTGTGTGTGCGTATAAGAGAGTGAAATGGTTCTCACCTCCTTAAGCTTCTTCCATAGCCGAATGGTGCAAGGTATTCTCCTTGTGGTTCTTGACTTAGAAGAAGTGAAATAGTAGTGTTTGGGTGGTGAGATAGTAAGAAGAAAGTGAAGAGAAATATTGAGTTTAGAGAGAACTAGTGTATGCTGAAATCCTTAGGAGCAACAAGTAAAACTTTGAGCAAAAGACCTTCTCAAATTTTCGATCATGCTCTTATATAGTGCCTCAAATCCCTTCTTGAAATGACAATGGTCCTTGCATGCATGACACTTGGCAAAGTGTGTGCATGTCTTGCTTTTGGCCAAAAACCGTAGATCTTCTCTAGGTGATCTTTTGCCTTCCCAAGACAAGTCTCTTGGCCTTCCCCCAATGCATGCTGCTAACCTCTCTCTCTCTCTCTCTCTCTCTCTCTCTCTCTCTCTCTCTCTCTCTCTCTCTCTCTCTCTCTCTCTCTCTCTCTCCTTTTGCTTTTCAAACATTCTTCTAGAACATGCCTCTTCCTCTTCCCAAGTAATATCTCATTGGAACTCCAAAAGTCTATATCATACTCTCCACATGCTTGACAAGTGTCAATTTTGGCCTTTCCTATCCAAAGTGGTTTATAAGCCCTAGTTCTAGGTGATATCATCTTCCACTCAACCTTTTAGAACCTTATGCATGTAGGACAAGTGTCTTACCTTACATTTTCCCTAGGTTTCTCACCCAAATGACCAAATAGTCACTCAATTGCCATGTGGCGCCTACCACATGCTTGGAAGATATTTTGGGCCTTCCTATCCTAGCATGGCCGAAACCCGTATAAGCCCTATTGGGCTTCTCCTCATCTCATCTCTTTAAAGCCTTTTAATCTAAGAATTCTCAAAGTCTAAAAGTAAAAACTCACTAAGGGCGTCTGTCCAATTATAATCCATTCACCTCTTATTCAAAATGCTTAGGGAACCTTTTCTAAAATAAAATAAAGTAACCATGACAAGAAGAAATGGGGACTTGGCAAAGTCCGAGTCCTCATAGAAGGGTATTGTTTGAGGAATCGTATTATAATTGTAGTTGTGTTTCATGGTGAAGTGGGATTAAGTTGTAGGCTAGTGAGTAATGGTTGGAGATTCAAGTGAATCATGGAAGCTCACTTTATTTGTTAGAAAATGAGGTTGAATTCTAGATTCGTAGTCTAGGCTTAAGAGTTATGGCATGGGTTA
This sequence comes from Carya illinoinensis, assembly GCF_018687715.1. NCBI lineage: Eukaryota > Viridiplantae > Streptophyta > Magnoliopsida > Fagales > Juglandaceae > Carya > Carya illinoinensis. The sequence goes on along the minus strand of NC_056759.1, from coordinate 23,023,404 downwards.
TGCTTTAAAGAATTAATGTTGACTTGTATAAGTGAAATGAAATGGATGTTATGAAAACCTAGAGGTTTAAGTTTGTACAATTAGAGATGTCATGAAGAAGCATACAAGTAAATAAGTAATGGAGCTTATTTGGACAATGACTAATTGTGACGCCCCCAAATCCCCACGCACGGACACGGGGAAATCAAGACGTCCGGATGGTGACATTGCGGATCACCACCCTATCGACAAGTGCCAAGTGTGTATAAGCAACAAATGTGCACGAAGAAACACGCAGCGGATAGCAAAGTCATAAACTAAGTATCAGAATTTTCATTGTTTAATACAAAGCTGTTCAAAACATACATAATAAAATATTACAAAAAACAAATATTGTTTCAAACCAATTATAAAACATAACTCCAACTCAGAACTCGGAGGAGCCGCATCCTCGGGCTCAGCCTCCTCCTCTTCCTCGAACTCTGCACCAAAATCTACGGAACCAAAAATGGTGCCGCAGGTAAGTAAAATCCAAACACCACTAGATAAAAACATATAAAACTCAAACAATGTGCATGAAAAAAAAGCCAATGCACATGTCCCATGAAAACCACATTTTTCCACACACGCCAAAAACCCATTTGGCCCAAAAAAATTACCATTAAAACCATTCCTCGCCATTATCCCAGATAATGGCCCAAAACAGAAACCACCATTTTCCCAAAAAATGGATCACATAGCCTCAAAACGAACCTCGTCATTTTCTCAGAAAATGGCCCGTAGCCAAAACCATAAAACCAATCCAATTTTGCATGCACCATGATCTCCCCTAGGAATCATCCGCACACTCTGGCTCTGTGCCAAACCGCAGGTAACGTCTACGCATGTGACACCTAAATGAGCGATGCCCAATACTCGCGCCCAATGCGTCCCTGGCCAGGCCATCCTCTAGTCCCCACCACTCTAGGGACCAGATCGTTAACACGACAGCGTTATCGTATCGTGCGATCCGGTCGTTGCCCTGCGAAAACCAAGGGGATGTCACTCAGTATTATCCACTCCCGAGTGACCAGAGGAGCTCCACCGAAATAATAACCCATCCTGGCTTGGGCTCGTGAGACACACGCACCCGAAATTCCATTTACGCCAACAAAACATGATTTCCTCAATTTAAATAAAATGCACGTGAATGCAATATGTAATGCACACCTCAAGGCACAAACCAACCAACCAATCACAAATCAATAAACCAAGCAACTCTGTCCTCAATCCATCCGACCCCCAAACTCCTCGGACTCAGTCCGGAATCAACCAACCAACAGCAAATATTTATTGTAAGAGCAAAATATATTTAAATCTAAAAGTAGAGTTTGAAAAATACTTACAGCGCTATACGGTATTTTTTGAAAGCTCGCGGCGTTGCAAACGGCGGAGGAAAAGTAACGTAATAGTATAATTTATACTGTTACCGTGGGTAATAAATTTACCCACTTTCGAACGGGGACAAACCAAGACACTAAATTGATATGAAAGGATCTCGGGATGTTTATGAAGTTAGTAGAAGTGAGCTTTGGCCGTGGGTGGCGGCACACGGTGGCGGATCGGTCACTTGAAGCTAATTTCGGACTTGGAGAGTGAGGGAGAGTGAGGGCTATACACAACTCCGTTGATCATGAAATTTCTTGGGGAAGGTCATGGTGATGAGAGGAACAAGATGGTGGTGGTGAAACACCATGGGTGGCCGTGTACGGCGACGTACGGTGGTGCAACCAAAACTCTAGCTATAGAGACCCATCGGAGAAAAAGAGAGAGTTAGGGGAAAAGAAAGACATGGGGAGGAAGCCCTTGATGTGGTGAATCCAATGGTGGTGCTTGGTGGCTCAAAGAGGAGAAAAAGGCTTGAAGACCCATTTGTTTGGAGGAAAAAAGAGAGAGAGAGGGTGGTCGGCGTAGCACACCACCGGTGCAGTAGGCTCGCCGGTGTGGGAGGGACATGCCCGAGGTGGAGGTGGGTCACGGCGGCTGGAGGTGGCGCCTGCTGGGGGCTTGGACCGAACGGTTGAGGGAGAGGGAGGCCGTGCGAGCGGGAGAGAAGGAAGAAAGAAGAAAGAAAAAGAAGAAAAAAGAAAAGAAAGAAAGGAAAAAGGGAAAAAGAAAAAGAGAAAAGAAAAAGAAAAGATGAGGAAAAGAAATGAGGTCCAGTCCTCACTCCGGAAACCAAAAACTAATCCGCCAAAAATGATTTTAAAAAACATAAAACAACTAAATAAATTAAACACCACATCAAATAAAATAAAAATCAATTTAAATTACAATAATTTAAAATAAAAGAACTAATATATTAATTAAATTAAAAACACACCTTCAATGAAAATACACGTAAAAACGGGTCATCACACTAATCTAAGTGGAAGAAGTTTAAGTAAAGAACCAATAGGAGGTTAAGATCATGTGGAATAGAATGTCTAAGAGTTAGGAGTAGTTTTATTATGCAAGTTTTAAGTGTAAAGTTCTTATGTAAATGAAAAGAAAATGACGGAAGGTTGTGAACGCATGTAGGTTGACATCTGACATGCACATGAATGGGTTGAATGGAAAGTGAATAGCATGCAGTTTAGGTAAGTATTACGTTCGTGCTCTTCTAGAGTTTTCTAAAAGATATGAAAAAGAAAAAGAAATAAAATGCTTTTATGAGAAAAATGTTCTTTTATGAAATGAAAGGGAATAAAATGTTTTCTTAGAATGAAAGTACTTCATGAATCTATGCTAAGGTATTAAGATTTAAGTACATGTATGTAATGGTCTTTTTTGATAGCCCATTTTTATGCACACAAAGAATAGTTGTATGCATGCGAATATGTAGTATTTATTGTATTTATGTTTTATAAAATGAAATGATGAGGTTTCATGCTTTATGTTATGAAAGGATGTTTTATGAAATGGAATGAACTGGTGAATGAAAGGAATGAATGAAATGAAAGGAAAGGACTGAAAAGAAATGTATGTTTTAATATATAAAGCTACGTAACGGCTATGACTAAATGAATGGAATGATAATATTAATAGATTAGACAGATTGCAATGCTGGGTAAGTAGTATTGGTAGTGCACCTAGTGCTGTCCTCTGATTGAGGGATTCCCAACCCACTGCTACAGGCGGAATCGGGTCCAAAAGACCACTAACCACAACACATGGAGCATAATAGTGTCCAGAGGAAAAGTAATCAAATTAATTGTGTGTATGAAACATTTTAGTTTTATGAATGAATGTACAAGGTGGGGAAATGTTTTGAGGAAAGAAAATCTTTTTACGAAGAAAAATCTCATCTTGTAATGTTTTAAAGAAAAGAAAAAGTTTTATGTAAAGTATGTATATGAGTGAGAAATGCATGAATGAAAGTTATGTTCATATTTTTATGGAATGAAGTAATGCTTATTGAATACTCAACTCATTTTGTTTTTATATGTGCCCTACCCAGGAATGAAATGAGGACGAAGCGTCAAGACGAACATGGCCTAAGGAAAATGTGACAAAAGAGGCCTTTTTGTGTAATGTATGAAATCCTATTTTGTAAAAGGACTTGTATTTTAGTTTAACGGTTTCCGGTGCAAGACTCTCTCTTAGATTTGTAAATGCAAGTTTTAAATTTTAACTATAGAATCTTTTATATCCTGGGAAGAGAGAGAAAAAGTTTTAAAAAGTTCATCAATTCCTGTCTTGTTTTCCAAAATCATTTTTTTTTAAAGTCCCACCACAAGAACGAATGTTATATCCTCTAACAAAGCATACTAGTGAATTGCAACCAGAACCAAAATAAATACTGGAACATCGTATGAGGAGACAAGGTGATCAGGCCATAACTGAAGTCTTAGTTTAAGTGGGTGGGAGTTCCTAAAGAGGAAAGTAGTTGGGAGTTGCTATGGCAGCTTCAAGGCCTTTACCCACATCTTGTGGGTTAGATGCTTTGAAGGGGGAAATCTGTTAGAGACCCATCTACAAGAACCCTAGAATGAAGAAGAACAATAATAGATGTGAAGTACTGAAGTGAGATTTGATTTTATGAAGTGAAGTGAAGTAGTATGTTGAAGTAGAATAGCGTCAAATCAAGTAAAGAGGCACTGCGTTTATGGCTTAGCAAAATAGGGACATTTGAGAACTGAAGGACCTGTGTAGTTGGGGACAACACAACATTTTATAAATAAGTTTAGAGCTAGTAAGAGTCAATGTAATATGTAACGTTTGGGAATTAAAGACACCAGATAGTGCGTTTAGTGTTAGTGTGAGTTAGGAATTTATGTTGTGTTAAATGCAACGTTTGGAATTAAAACACCAAACAGTGTGTCTTGCTTGTCGTAAGCTTTTTCTTCTAGCTAGTCTTGATCAATATTGCAAAAGTTAAGAGTTAATTACAAATCTGTAATAGAGGCCTCGAATATATGGGAGATGGATAATTAGAAATTATATGGGAGATGGATATTCAAAAATCGTATGATATGTTATAAACTAATTTGTATGACCAACTTTAGTCATCAATTAAGACCATCTTTAGCCATCAATTAAGACCATTTAGTCATCAATTAAGACCAATCTTTAACCATTAATTAAGAACATCTTTAGCCATCAATTATGACTTAAGATATGTATAAACCCCTTTATACTCCTATATATATGGGTATTATTCACTTGTATATGATCAAGTTTTGCATTGAATAATAACTATTTTTCTTGCAATATCATTTCTCTTTTAGTTTTATAACACGTTATCAGCATGAAGGTTCTGACGATTTTGAAGCTAATAGTCTTCTACTTCAAGTAAGTTTTTCAATATATTATTCGTAGTTCTCAAAATGAATATGAAATGTTACATTACTTATTATTACTTGATAAAACTCTATGTTTATTCTCATGATTTTGTGAATGTATTTCTTATTTACAATATAAACATACGTATTTTCCTGATTTATATATGTAGAAAATGTCAAATCTAACAAAATTAGAATTCGTTGCTCTTGATATTTCTGGAAAAAATTATTTATCTTGGATCCTTGATGCTAATATCCATCTGGATGCGATGAACCTGAGAGATACAATTAAAGAAGGAAATCAAGGGTCCAGGTAAGACCGCGCTAAAGCAATGATTTTCATTCGGCACCATCTTCATGAAGAATTAAAAACTGAGTATCTCACGATGAAAGATCCTCTTATTTTGTGGAATGATTTAAGTGAGCGATATGAGCACCAGAAAACTATAATCTTTCCAAAAACTTGTCATGATTGGATGCACCTGAGGTTGCAAGATTTTAAGAGTGTTAGTGAATATAACTCTGCACTATTTAAAATTAGCTCACTATTGAAATTATGTGGTGAAAAAGTCACTGATGATGACTTGTTAGAGAAAACATATACTACTTTTCATGCATCGAATGTGCTCATTGAGCAGCAGTATCGAGAGCGAAAGTTTAAAAAATATTCTGAACTTTTTTCTTGTCTTCTAGTGACTGAGCAAAATAATAAGTTTTTGTTAAGAAATCATTAGTCACGTCCTACTGGTTCTATATCATTCCCTGAAGTGAATGGTGCTAAATTTACACTATTCCCATAAGCGAATGGTGCATCTTTTCAAAGAAACTGAGGGCTTGAATATGGTAGGAAAAATTATAGAAGTGGAGGTCTTAGAAACGACCACACTAAAAGGGATAATAATAGATATACACCATACCACAAAAAGTGGTTCAACTCAGAGAAGGGTAAAGGTCTTCACAACAAATTTTTAAAAAAAGATGAAGATGGATGCCATAGATGTGGTATGACTAGACATTGGTCTCGTACCTGTCATACAGTTAAGCACTTGATTGACTTATACCAATCTTCTATAAAAGAGAAAACAAAAAAGTTTGAAACAAATTTTGCTGAACCATTAGATGCTTTAGTTTTTATAGATGGAAAAGATATTACCAACCTTGATGTTTCTAATTTCTTTGAAAATTCTAGTGGTAAAGTTGATCATTTAATTGGTGATGGAAGTGTTCCTTTTTAATTAATGTATTTTCTTTATCTTATAGTAAAACTTTTTTATATTTTGCAATATTTTGTAGTAATGAAAGTTTTATATATTTTGTAAAATCATGAGTCTTACTGATGAACTTTTTATCTTTGAGATGAATAATAGAGATATATGTCTAGCTGACAATGCTACAACTCACACAACTCTTAAGGATAAAAAATATTTTCAAAATATAACATTGAGTAAAGCCTACGTCTACACCATATCTGGTTTATTGAATCTAATTGAAAGATCCGAAAGAGTTTATATTGTGTTGCCTAATGGGACCAAATTTTGTATTGATGATGCTCTATTTTCTTCACAATCCAGAAGAAATTTATTTAGTTTTAAGGATATACGTCATAATGATTGTCATATTGAAACCACCAACAAATACAGTAAAGAGCATCTTCTCATTACTAAAATAATTTCAAGCCAAAAGCTCGTATTAGAAAAACTGTCTGCTCTCTCATCTATATTGTATTATACGTAAATGAGAACAATCGAATCACATGTGGTAATGCACCAGAAGTGCATTGACTCCAAAATATTTATAACTCGACATGATCGCCTTGGACATCCGGGATCAATAATGATGAGACGAATAATTGATAATTCGTATGGGCATCCCCTAAAGAATCAAAAGATTATCTTACCCAATGAATATCTATACTCTGCATGTTCTCAGGGTAAATTAATAATCAAACCATCTCTCTCAAAAGTTATTTTTGAATCTCCATCATTTTTACAAAGGATTCATGGGGATATATGTGGGCCTATTCGACCATCAAGTAGACCGTTCAGATACTTTATGATTTTAATTGATGCATCAAGTCGATGGTCACATGTTTGTCTACTTTCCATTAGAAATATTGTACTTGCTAAACTTCTTGTCCAAATAATTAAACTATGAGTACAATTATCTGACTATCCAATTAAAATTATTCGATTGGATAATGCAGGTGAATTTAAATCTCAAGTTTTTGATAACTATTGCATGTCAATAGGAATAGATGTTGAACATCCAGTTGTCTATACACACACTTAAAATGGTTTAGCTGAATCATTAATTAAAAGGTTTCAACTAATCGCTAGACTTTTACTTATGAAATCAAAACTTCATATTTCTACCTGGGGACATGCTATACTTCATGCAGCATTGTTGATTCGAGTTAGGCCATCAACATATCACAAATATTCTCCATTACGGCTTGTATTTGGTCAACAACCAAATATTTCTCATCTTCATATTTTTTGATGTATGGTATATGTTCCAATTGCACATCCACAACGTATAAAGATGGGTCCTCAACGTAGACTTGTGATATATGTTAGGTTTGATTCTCCATCTATTATTAGATATCTTGAGCCTCTTACAAAGGATATGTTTAAGGCACGTTTTGAGAATTTTCATTTTGACGAATCCATTTTTTCAATATTGGGTAATGAGAAGTCGATGCTTGAAGCACAACAGAAAATTACTTGAAAAAATAAAGCCATTTCCCAATTTGATCATCGTACAAATGAATGTAAACTAGAGGTTCAAAAGATTATTCATTTGCAAAGTGTTGCAAATCAATTACCGGATGTATTTACTGACACTAAAGGTATGGTAAAATCATATATTCCTGCTGTTAATGTTCCAGCAAGGATTTCAGTCCCTTAAAAACAAGTTACCAAAACAGCAATAGGTGAGTCTAAGACATGCCTAAAGCGTGGACGGCCTATTGGTGCGAAGGATAAAATTTCTTGAAAGAGAAAAATACAAAATGAATATGGTACTCCTGAAGAGTCCATACCCACAACACAGGCCATAAGAGTAATCGATGCTCTTGAAGAGACTAAATCTCTTGAAGAAGTATTTAATGAAATGTCTTCCCTTGAAAAGGGACGGGTACCTGAAAATAACGAGATCTCGATACATTTCATGAGTATTGAAGAAATTTTTAATAGAAATAAAACTGTTGTTGATAACATATTTTTATATAAGATGGCCATTGACATTACCAGAAGTAATGAAAAAAATTAAGTCAAGAACTATCGAAAAATATCGACGTAGAAATAACTGGCCAAAATGGAAATAAGTTATTAAAACTGAATTAAACTCGCTAGCAAAGCAAGATGTCTTTGGACTAATTGTACAAACACCAAAAAATGTAATGCCTGTTAGATATAAATGAGTATTTATACGTAAGCGTAATGAGAGCAATGAAATTGTGTGATATAAAACACGACTTGTTGCACAAGGTTTCCTGTAGAAACCAAGGATTGATTATGAGGAAACATACTCTCCTATTATGGATGCAATCACATTTAGATTTTTGATTAGTTTGGTAGTTACAAAAAGATTAGATATGCAATTGATGGATGCGGTCACTGCATATTTATATGGATCATTGGATCATGACATATATATAAATCATTGAAGAATATAAAATGCCTGAAACTTCTAATCTGAGTACATCCAGAAATATGTATTCTATCAAATTTCAAAAATCTTTATATGAGTTAAAGCAATCCGGATGCATGTGGTATAAACGCCTTAGCGAATATTTATTGAAAAAATGATTTGAGAATAATCCAATATGCCCATGTGTTTTTATTAAGAAATCAAATTTCGTATTTGTTATTCTTGTTATTTCTGTTGATGATCTAAATCTTATTGGAACTCCTAAAGAGATCAGAAGAATCGCTACATATTTAAAGAATGAATTTGAAATGAAAGACCTTGACAAAACGAAATTTTGTCTCAGCCTGCAGTTCGAGCATTTGTAAAATGAAATTCTTATTCATCAGTCAAATTATACAGAGAAAGTCTTAAGCACTTTTATATGGACAAAACTCATCCCTTGAGTACTTCAATGGTTGTTCGATCATTTAATGTGCAGAAAGATCCATTTTGTCATTGTGAAGACGATTAAGAAATTCTTGGTCCTGAAATACCTTATCTCAGTGCAATTGGAGCCTTGATATATCTTGCAAATTGCACTCAGCCTGATATTACATTTTCAGTTAATTTACTTGCAAGATATAGTTCCGTACTAACTTGAAGACATTGAATGATATAAAACATATCCTTCGATACCTCCGAGGTACGGTTGATATGGGATTATTTTATCAACATGGATCAAATCCACAATTAGTTGGATATGCGGATGCAAGTTATTTTTTAAATCCATACATAGGTAGATCTCAAACTGGATATATATTTACTTATGGAAATTCTGCTATATCATGGAGATCTGTCAAGTAAAAACTATCTGCTACCTCTTCAAATCACTCAAAGATCATTATAATTCATGAGTCAAGTCGAGAATGTATTTGGTTAAGATCAGTGATTCAACATATTCAAGAAAATTGTGGTATTCTAGTGATTAATGATAGCCCAACAATTTTATACGAAGATAATGCTGCTTGTATTATTTAAATTAGAGGAGGATATATCAAAGGTAAAAGAACTAAACATATTTCACCTAAATTCTTTTATACCCATGAACTTCAGGATAAATGTGAAATTAATGTTAAGCAGATATGGTCAAGTGATAATCTGACAGATTTATTCACTAAAACATTACCAACTGTAACATTTAAGAAGATCGTGCAGAACATTAAAATGCGGAGACTTGAAGACCTATTATCATGCACTTTTCAGGGGGAGTAAATATCTTGAAGATTTGTGCTGATTGTACCCTTTTTCTTTCGCTAAAGTTTTATCCCACTGGATTTTCCTTTGTAAGGTTTTAATGAGAGAATCTTAAAGCACTTGGCAGTACAATGAATGTTGTAATTTTTTTTTTCGCCATTGGTTTTTTTTTTCTACTGAGTTTTTCCTTGGTAAGATCTTAACGATGCATATTTTTTTATGTATGGTCATCCAAATGGGAAGTGTTACAAACTGACTTGTATGACCATCTTTAGCCATCAATTAAGACCATCTTTAGCCATCAATTAAAACAATCTTTAGCCATCAATTAAGATCATTTAGTCATCAATTAAGACCAATCTTTAACTATCAATTAAGACCATCTTTAGCCATCAATTATGACTTAAACTATACATAAACCCCTTTATACTCTTATATATATGAGTATCATTCATTTGTATATGATCAAGTTTTGTATTGAATAATAACTCTTTCTCTTATAATATTATTTCTTTTTTAGTTTTATAACATGATGTTTGATTTTATGTAGATTTAAGGATTCCCCTTAAGAGGACCAAACCTACTTGGGGGAACTTATGTTGCGGTCCTTCTCTCTGCTAGAGTAAGGTTTTTCTCTCTGCTTGTGTCAGAGTTCTTTGTCTCTCAGCTTTAGGCTGTGGAGTTTTGTGCATGCATGGCTACGGACAGGTTAACATCTTTATGGGAGGGTCTCAAACTCTCAGATGTAGAAGAGCAGGTGGTTGTTTTATCTGATCATTCCATACAAGAAGCGTCATTGAAGGGGAAACATTGTCTTCTTTTTTTGATTACTTCAAACAAACCTACCAACACAGAAACTTTCAAAACAACAATGGCGATGGTATGGAGGTTGAAGGGCTGGGTGGAGTTCCTAGTGGTAGGTGACAATTCTATTCTTATTGAATTCCAGTTGTTGACAGATAGAGAAAAAGTCTTATGATGTGAACCTCAATCGACTCGCTTTGAGACCCAACAACAATATTGGAAAAACAAACCCAAGAATGCCAAACTCAAGTCTATGGATGGAGAATTTAGACCCGTTGAGATCTCGTTTCAAGAACCTAGATTATATTAAAATCTAGACCCAATGAAATCCCGTCTCAAGAACCCAAATTACAAGGAGGAATGCCACAAAAGTTGTGATTTACTTTTGATAAGTTTAAGAGTTCAATTAAGAACAAAAGGAGAAAACCCACTCACAATGAATATTCAATAAAAAAATGTCTTACCCTCTCAAATGAGACTACAAGTGGTTTAAATAACAATCCCCAAAACCCTAAGTGAGCCACGAGTACTGTAGCGTGAACAGTACCCAGGCTACAATACTTCTAAAACCTTAGTTTACTTTAAATAATAACTTTCCAAATATGCCATTGGCCAAAATACAATGCCTTCCCAAAAACCCTAGTTCATTAGAAATAAGACATATGCGTGGGCTGACATCCTCAAGCCTACTTATTCTAAACTAATAAAATAAGCTCTTTTAATGAAACTATTAAGTCCAAAGCCTTCAATAACAATAAGCCCAAGTCGTGTCTTTTGTAGTGTATCACGTGGATGAAAACTAGATCTCCTTCTTTCAAGCCCATCTTGAATGTTGGACTCTTGCTAAACACGTCTCAAGTGGATTTCACCCATCCTTGCATAGCTTTCTTCATCTTCCTAGCTCTTGATCTTGTAATTGCCCATTCTGAAACTTGCAAATGATCTTTACGACTTGGCCCACCTTGAGGCCCATCATCCTGCAAGGTCGACCATGGACCTTTGACAGATATTTGGTAGGCTTGCAAGAAGTTGATGGCAGCCTCCCTATCAATGCCATTTCTTTTACACAAGAGCCATTCTGGGTGCAACTTCATAATATGCCCCTTGCAGGTATGAATCAGGAATATGGGAAGCTTATTGCTTCTGCAATTGGGGAGGTTCTTGTAGTGGAAGTGAAGAAGGATGGCACGGGTTGGGGCAGGAGTCTTCGAGTAAAAGTGAGTGTCAATATCTTTGAACAATTGGTTCGTGGTAGATGGGTGCAAAGTGGTGAACAGAGGACTTGGATTGCATTCAAATATGAAAGACTACAAAATTTCTGTTTCAAATGTGGAGTCCTGAAACACAAAGGTAAAAACTGTCCTCTCATGCATAGAGATGATAGTGAAGAGCTGCAATTTGGTCCATGGTTAAGGGCTACCTCAATCAAAAGTAGACTGTCTGAAGTGAAAAAGTATGGTGGTGAAGGTGGTGGTTCTGATCGACCAAGGGAGGAGGAAGGTGGTGGGACTTCTGTTGGGCAAGAAACTGGAGGTCCTTCTGAGGAGCCGTTACAAAAGGAGCTTTCACTCAATGCAGTTATTTCCAATAAAGGAGACGTTACTATCATGCAGCAGGCCTGTCCCTTTTAGGTAACTGAAGGTAGCAGTGGATCAGTTTTAGAGAATAATCAAACTGAGTTATTGGCGCCTATCATAACAAGTAATCTCCAGAATGATCCATGTGTTATTGAAAGCCTACTTCCTATGGAGATGGTTACACATGGACCTGAAGCTAGTGCTGATCTTTTTACCTTCAGCTCCCAATCACAATCTCCTTTAATGAAAAGGAAATCCACTTGGAAAAGGAAGGCATGTGAGGGACCAGGTAAGGATATTATTTCTGATCCAAACCTACAAGTTAATGGTGACAAAAAAAGAGCTTTGAGATCTAACTCTTTTATGCATATGTCTTCCCAACATGAGAAAAAACAAAAGACAAATGTAGAGTCATTTGTTGATAATATTATGGTGGCTGCCTCGCAGCCCCACCAAGCCTAATGAGTTGCCTAAGTTGGAACTATCGAGGGCTTGGGAACCCTCGAACAGTTCGTGAGTTGCACCATCTGGTGTGCTCTAAGTGCCCAAACTTTGTTTTTTTAATGGAAACAAAGTGTAACAGGAATAAGGTGGAAAGTATTAGGAATAAACTTGGTTACTAGCACAGTTTTGTTATTGAGAGCAGGGGACTAAGTGGTGGGATTTGTTTCTTGTGGAAAGATCAAATGGAGGTGGAATTACTGACTTATACTCAGCATCATATCTCATTAAAGGTGCCTTTGTTCCCAACAGGTTGATAACTGATAATGTAGTGGTGGCTTTTGAAGCTATGCACTCTATGCAAACTCAAATCAAAGGGAAAGAAGGGTTCATTGCTTTAAAGTTGGATATGAGCAAGGCATATGATAGGATTGAATGATCATTTCTTCAAACTGTCATGTTAAGGATGGGATTTTACTCTAAATGGGTTGATGTTATTCTGAGATGTGTTTCTACTGTGTCTTATTCTGTTCTTTTAAATGGAATTCCTCAAAGCTCCTTTACTCCTTCTCGAGGAATAAGGCAAGGAGACCCTTTGTCTCCTTACCTTTTTATTATTTGTGCTGAATCTCTAAGTAGAATGATCCAAAATGCTAAAGGAATTGGTGCTATTACAGGTGTTCCCTTGAGAAGAAATCAGGTGAGGATAAGCCATCTGTTTTTTGCAGATGACTGTCTTCATTTCTTCTTGACACCTATGAGCTGGCAAGTGGTCAAAGACTTAATAAGGAAAAAACCTCAATTTTGTTCAGCAAAAATACTAAAGATGAAGCCCGAGATCTAATCACTCAAGTGGCAGGAATTCAATCCTCTCTACCTTATGACAAATACTTAGGCCTTCCTGTGGAGATTGGAAGATCAAAAACCAAAGCCTTTAGAAGTATTATTGACAAAGTTAGAGGGAGGATTAGCAACTGGAAATTGAAGTATTTATCTCAGGCTGGTAAAGAGATCCTTATCAAGTCCATTATCCAAGCTATCCCTACTTATTGCATGGGTGTGTTTAAGATTCCAAAGTCTCTCCTATTAGAAATTGGTCGATTGACTCAACAGTTCTGGTGGGGTTAGAAAGCTGAGGAGAGAAAGATGCATTGGTGTCACTGGGATAAGATGGTTAAGGCTAAAGTATTGGGAGGTTTAGGATTAAGAGATCTTGAACATTTTAATCATGCAATGTTGGCTAAACAAGGATGGAGATTACTTCATTTCCCTCACTCTCTTGCTGCAAAAGTTCTCTCCTCTAAATATTATCTTGATGGCCAGTTTCTAAATGCTACAATTCCAAGGAACTCATCCCTTGTATGGAGGAGTCTCATGGCTGCTAAACCTTTGTTGGAAGAAGGCTTATTCTGGCGTATTGGTAATGGAGCAGGCACTAAGATATGGCACCATAAATGGTTGCCTATTCCAACTTCATTCAAAGTTCAAAATCCTATTAGTTGTTTTGATCCTGAGGAAACTATTTCTGCACTTATTGATCATGAAGCCAAAACCTGGAAGATAGATTTAATTGATCAAGCTTTTCTTCAGAGGGAAGCTGAAATAATTAGACAGATCCTTATAAGTTTATGCAACAGTCCTGATAAAGTTGTCTAGAGATGTACTTCTAATGGAATTTTCTTTGTTAGAAGTGCATATCATCTTCAACTTGAGCTTCATCAGAGAGCTAAAGGTCAGCATTCTCAAACTCTTGTTGACAGTGAAAATTGGAACAAGCTTTGGAGGATTAAAGTTCCTAATGCAGAGAAATTATTTTTGTGGAAAGCATGTCATAATAGCTTTCCAATAAAACTAAATCTTTTTAAGAGAAAGGTTATAAAAGAACCTTGGTGTCCTATTTGCAATCAACATGAAGAATCTGTGGAACGTGTCTTATGGGAGTGCGAGGCAGTTAGGGATGTGTGGTGTCTTTGCTCATCAAAACTACAGAAACAATGTATGAACCGGATTACTTTCAGAAGCTTGTTGATGCATATGTTGCAGGATCTTAAAGATGAAGTTTTAATGGAAGTAGCTGTTGTGGCATGGAAAATTTGGAGAAGAATGAATGATTTGGTTTTTAACCAAACTTTTTCCTCCCCTCAACTGATTGTGAGACAGGCAAATCAGAAACTTGAAGATCTCACTGCTCTTTTCTCTCAACAGACAACTAATCCTACAATCATCCCTCAGTCGATTCAATGGAGTGCTCCCCTGCTGATGTGTACAAAATCAACTGGGATTCTGTAGTGGATAAAGTGAATTGCAAAGTGGGTGTTGGGACTATTATTCAGGATTGGGAAGGAAGGGTGATTGCTTGCATGAGGATGTGTAGATCTCTATTTCCTGACCCTTACTTGGCTGAGCCTCTTGGAGCTCTACATTCTGTTAAGTTGGCTCTAGACATTAGACTAAAACAGATCAAACTTGAAGGGGATGCTATGAATGTAGTGAATGACATCAAAGGCAACAAAGATAACTGGAAACATACTGGTTTGATCATTACTGATATCAAATAGATACTGTTGAGATTTGATTCTTTTTCAGTTGATTATGTACCTAGAAGTTGTAATAGTTTGGCTCATTGCTTAGCTAGAGATGTTTTACACATCAATGATGTCTTTGACATTGAGGATGTTCTTTTTGTATTGCTTCTCTTTTGTAATCGACTGTTACTGAATGCCAATGTTCCTTTAAAAAAAAAGGGGATTTCCCTTAAGAACCCTATAATCGATACAAGTTTATGACTCTGTTTCACAGACTCTTTGCATCCCTCTCTAATTTTGTTTGTATTATAAATGAAATAAGGTAAAAGTTAAAAAAATATTATTAAAATATAATTTTTAATAAAATTGACAGTAAGAAATCGTTACAAAACACCTACTGTCACTTTTGTTTCACAGTTTACGATTCCAGCCTTTCCCTTGTTTAGATTCTCAACTTCAACCCAGAACAGGAATTTAACAATTTCCCGCGACGTTCGTCAAGCGCCCCCCAGATCTCTTCTCTCCCTCTGTTTGGTACCGTCTGCCGCTCACCGCCGCAGCCCAAGCCTTGCCCCACCACCGCTCACGACATCGCACGAAGCCACCTGTAAGTTCTCTTCTCCGTCTCTCTTTCTCTCTGTCATTCTCTCGCTCTCTTTCTCTCTCTCACACCTCCCCGCCGTATCGCAGCCTCACTGGGTGCGGCCGTCGGCCAAGCCCTGCACCACGAGCACGCCGTTGCACACCATCGGCCGGTAAGTCTTATATCTCGGTCTCACTCTTCCTCTGATTTCCCTCCTCTCCCTTGTCACCCTCTGCCTTCTTGTTGCTCTCTGCTCCCCCGCGCCGCGCTGCTCCTTGTCGTTCCGACCACCATTCGCCTCAGGTAAGCCCCTCTCTTTTCTCCCGTCGGTGTTTTTACCCTCTCTGTCTCCGCCGCCCTCTCTCTCTCCATTCTCTCCTCATGCGCGCAGCCCCCTGTCCTGACGCCTCCTTGCCTCACTCTCTGTTCCTCTCATTTTCACTCACTCTGCTCCTCTCGTTTTCACTCTCTGTCCGGTCTTTCCTCCGTGTGTCCCTCATCATTTCAACTTGGATCTAACTTCTTTTTTCGTGGTCACAGAGCACCTCGATCATCCCTTGACAGCGGCATCTTGCTTTCCAATCCAATCAACCACCGCACGGAGGTATGTGACTCTCGGACTAACCTTGAAAATGATTGTTGATGGAATTGTGAAATTGTGTTCTGTGTCACCGTGTGCCGTGTGTTGTGCAGTTTGTGATGTGGCCGTGTGCCGTGTGAAGTGATGGAATTATTGTGTAGTTTGTGATGTGGCCGTGTGTTGTGTGAAGTGATGAGACATTTGTGTAGTTGTGATGTGGCTGCGTGAAGTGTTGGGATGAGCAATGTAGTCTTGTGACATGCTGTGTGAAGTGTTTATTTTGTTGTTTGAGTGCTTGTGGTGTTTTGTATATATTAAATGCCATTGTTGTTATTTCATAAGAGGGGAATTTCCCCTCAATCACACTGTCGTTTAGTCGCAATGGGGAGTTGGAATTTCCCACTATTGCATGGGCTTACAACTTGTGAATTTGTGCTGTAAATCCCCTCCCTTGCACTGAATTACAGCATGTGAATGCTTGCTGGAGAATTTCTCCACTTGCACTGTTTTCTTCATGTAATTATTTGTTGAATGTTTATCATTGGCCTATTTCATATCTATAACTGTTTGCTGAATTTCTTACTATTGAATTGGGGTGTATGCATGGAAATTGATATATGTAAAATTGTTGGATTTTTGTATTCAAGGGCTTTATGTGGGTGCGTGCATTTCACAACCCTAAGCCAAGCTGGGGCATTATCTTGGTGTAGCTCTTTTGGTTCCTCGGGAGCACATAAAATTGAGTAACATCCCTTGGGTTGTCGTTGGGCAACAATGGGCTCGGGCAAGATGGTAACGCCACAAAACCCAGCCTGCAACCGCTCGTCAACTGAGAGAGAGAGAGAGAGAGAGAGAGAGAGAGAGAGAGAGAGAGAGAGAGAGAGAGAGAGAGAGAGAGGCCTAATTGTGTATGTGGCTGCAACGTTGGAGAAGCTATCCACTGAGTGGGGGGTGACATGTTGAGGAGCGGTTGCAGGCTGGGTTTTGTGAGTATAAATTGAAGGAGAAATTCCATGTATAAGTTTTATTTTTTACAAACTTAACACAACTTTTCCACATCAATTATGCCAATATAGTAATTGGTGTTTTAGTTTTTGACTAGTGCTACATATATTTATAATTTTATGTACAAGATTTTAGTCTTATTTTGAAATTGAATTTTTAATTTCATAATTTTTAAAATATCAATAGCTAATACGTGGAGAAGTAATTTTTTCTTAAGTATAGTTAGTATTTTTCTTAGTTTTTTTAAAGTTATAATAGGTCTCATTGATATAGTGTTGTATTAATTGACCGGCGTATGTATAGCAAAACTCAAATTGAAGAGAAGCAAGTCTGGAAATATGAATCTCGACTTAAGACAACGTCTTATTTTTTTTTAATAAGAAACACCTCTTGACCAATGACTATTGCTTCCATCTCCTTAGTCCCTTCTCTTCCCCTTGTTCCCCTCTCTATCTCTAACATCTCTCATGCCGGTGGCCCACATTGCCATTCGCTGGCACATATGCTGCCGTTTCGATTCTTTGGAGCCTCCGATGAACTCACTTTTTTGAGTTCTTAAGTAAGCACCGATTATCTCCAACTTTTGTTGGGTGTATGATTCGGTTATGTTGGATCTTGTATGTTTGGTTCTTATTTGTCCTCTTTATTTGAACTTCGGTTTTGTTTTTTCATCTTTGAATTGGCGTTTATGTCCTGACTACGAGCCTTCTCAGTTCTTCTGTTTTTTCTTAAAAGAAAAAATTCTGAATAAATCTGTTTGTTTGAACTTTGGTTTCATTTTGTCATCAATTACACGAATTGAGTACAGATCAATCTTCATCCTCATACCCTTTACTTTCCTTCCAATTCCCTACACATTCTCTCTTGGCTTCTTATATAGTGATCGAATTATACTCATTCCCATATATGATTTGCTCGCCAAGCTCCACATATAGCTTCTTTTGAAGTTTTTTTTTTTTTTAAATGTCGGGGAACCTCTCCAAGATAGGGCCCTTTGGACCCACCCCTGTAGGGTAGACCCCGGTCCCGTGCACCACACCCTCGGAAGTTTCCCTACACGGAATTGGTTAAATCGTTGGCTTTTCACTAGGGGGTGTGGCCCCAAAGGATTGTTTGCATCCATTTGGTGTTGAACCTTGGACCTTGAAGGGAGTGAGACCCCAAGACCAAGGCCCTCACCACTTTGGCCTGGGATGGTATGTAGCTGCTTCATTTCGCATTGCTCCAGCTCCTCAAGAAGCGGAGGTTATACAAGTATGATTGGGACAAATTAAAAAAAAATAAAATCACAACATCAATTCTCTCATACCCAACCACTGTTTTGGAGGAAATTTCTTGCTAATTGCCCTATCCACTTACCTATGTTACAAGCAATTCTCTTTGTACCTCTTCTCCTTAGATTATCAGCTTGTCTATTCTGGTTTGTTTCTTCATAATTTTAAATTTTACATGCTGACGATAATTTATTCAACTTTTTGTGTACTTTATTTCTCTATGGGTTTTTGCTTCGGATTTATTGAGAGAATGAATTCTTTAGTTTTGAAATTCTAGGTGGTTAGAGCTACCTGGGTTATGCCTACTACAGTGGTTGAGCTTTTGGCCAGGTGGACAAATCTAGGCGGTATTTCACAAATGACAACTATGTGGAAGATGGTACATATTTGTATTCTGTGGTGCGTATGGCAAGAGCGACGTTTGAGAACAAGGAGTGCTCATTAGGGGAGCTTAGATTATTTTTGTTAGAACTTTGTTTTTATGGGCCAAAGCTGTTGACTTCAATGCCGTTGATTTTCATGGTTTTTTTGTTTCCATTTCTTCCTCCTAGATGGGTGTTACCTTTTATATACCATCTTGTGTACTTGGGTTATGCCTATTCTTATTAATGCAAATGTTTTCTTATAAAAAAAATAAAAAGTTTTGAAATTCTAAAGTGAAAATATGTTATTGCCTTTGATGCTTCTATTTATTCTTATCACTCTTTTTTTTTTTTTTTTTTGCTTTTTTTGACGTCTGAACTCTTATTTTCAATCAGATTGGCTACAGTTGGTACTTAGTACTTGCATGAATTATGGTTTTTATTACTAGCTGTGCTAGGCACAAGCCTACCGTACATTACGACAATGGTTGTGTGTAAGTAATTTATCTCACTATTCTCCACTTATTCATTGCTTGATTTTTAATGTGTTTTTCTTACATTATGACAATGGTTGTGTGTTATTGCTACATGCATCTTTGTTTTCCTTCCCTAGATGTTGTGAGGTCTGTGGAAAAGTTCTCCATCAAGATGTGTTCACCGAAGAACCTACTTTTGTCAAGGGTGCAGGAGGAGAGGTATGCTACTGTTTTCTTGTTAATGCTCTTATTCAAATTCAATGAGTTGATGAGACGAGGTGTCACATTTCAAGGAGTTAGCAATATAGATACATAGCTTGTATTGAGTATGATTTTGTTTCTATGTTTTTGTGCACTTGCTTTTGGACAGGTTTTGTTTGTTAGGTCAATTTATTGTTGCATAGGTACTTTTTGATGAGTAGCTGCCACAGTTTAGTTTATATTATTTCAGCACTACCATAGCATGTTAGAAATATCACGAATTGGCATATATTTGGACCAACTAATAGAGTTGCTGGTGCTTTAAAATCATGAGTAATTCGTTGCATAAATTTAAGATTTGGAAATGGTAAGGAGGATGGTCCCTGAATAAGGCCTTCTGCACCAGGTTCTCTAATGTAGCATATTTTATAATAAAATGTTGAGAGCTTTGAATTTTCACTGATTTGGATAGCCATGTTTTGTTTGAGTTGAGCCCTTCATAATCAAAATGATTTTGTAGTTTCTTCATGGACCTGATCTCATTGGAGCATGGATATCGGAAATTTTGGGCTGTTTTTGTTAGAAAACAGTTGATGTTCATTTTCTATTGTTACTTATATTTGCATTTAACATTTTTAATTATATTTCTATTGTTTCAATTTTGTCTAACCTCCTTTCCGATGAACTATTAAGTTCTCATATTGATTTTGCATGCTGAAAATGTGCATAAATTACTATACCATCAAATTATAGAGGAATTGCTTTCAATAAATTTATTAACTATTCATTTTTATATATATTTAAAGGCAAAGGATAGTATGACTCCCAAATATGCCCACCAAATGTGTCCAATTATTTATTTTTTATTTTTTCTTAATGGTTAAGGAAGTGACTATTAGTGAATTTGTATTTTTTTTCTTAATGGTTAAGGATGTTTAAAAACTACTTAAAAGAGAAAGGAAAAAAAAAAAAAACTCATTTGTACTAGTGTGCATATTTGGGATGCAAATTTGGTGTGCACCCTAGCATTGTCCATATTTAATACTAGACATGAGTAACTTGAGGAATCGTAATGTATATTCTGATTGTCTTTTGATTTTTATACCATATTTTAGTGAAATATAGATCACTTGTGTGTTGGAGTTTATAAATTAGAGTTGCATTATTTTTTAAACGCTTATGATCAATTGAAAGTATCTTATACTTGCATTTTGCTTTTTATTCCATATTTATTTTTTTGTCCTGGAAATCTTTATCTGCAGAGTCGAGTGGCAGGTTCCTATGTAAAATCCATTCAAAGTGGTTATTCAGAATCATTTAGGAGGACCATAGATAAAGGTATCTTATTATGACTTGTAAATGTTTACTTCTACATCTTTCTTGTTTTAGTTTATCATATTGTGAGCTTCAGTTTCAATTTCAGTGTCAACATTGTTGTAAAATAAATATTGTTGTGTGCATAAACTCTTTTTTTGATAAGTCGTTGTGTGCATAAACTTTTTTTTTTATAAGAAAATTGTGTGCATAAACTTAGTGTGTTTTGTACAATATCCTAGATAAAATTCAAAGTTTGAGGCAACTAAGCTTGGACTGGTAAGCCATGTGTGACCCTAGTATCAAGCTATTTTCTGGAAGTAAATGCTATAGTTCATAGCCTTTGCACTTCTGGTTTATGTTTTTTTTAGTTTAAAAATACATTTTTCGCTCTCAAACTCTGGGAATTTGGCTCTTGAAGTTTTATTTAAGCAATGTTTAGATTATACTTGCAATAGCCCATGTTTAGTATAAGAGGGTGGTAAATAGACATTGCTTGGGAAAGATAGGTTCTTGCCCTAATGATTTCTGACATTGCTTGGGAAAGATAGGTTCTTGCCCTAATGATTTCTCGCATGTGTTATATACATATACATCTCATTTATTTTGATATTTCAGTTACTGTCCAGGAAGCCCTATATTTTCTGGCTCATGAGATAGTTCATCTCTAATCAAACATATTTTTTTTTTTATTATATGGCAGGGAGAGATGAGATAGATCGTATGGTTACAGCCTTTAATATAAGTGGTGGTGACTCTATAATTAATCCGGCCTGTTCATTTTATCAGGTATGTAATTTTTTTGGTTGCTATGGTATCCTCAATGGAATATTATTTGTCAAACATTTAATTTGGGTGTAAGTTTTTGCAGATAGCAGTTGAACGGAATTTTACTAGGGGGCGTAGAACAGAGCAAGTTGCTGCCGCCTGCCTTTATATTGCATGTCGGTAAGCAACTCTATATGCGATTCCTTAAATTGTGAAATTATAGTTAGGCCATGCAAAACTAGGTTCTACATTATTTTGTCTTTATATATTTGAAATTAGACAGCCCCGACATTATAGTCATGAAAGACTCAAAAGGGTCTTATACAACAATGTGGAAAGAGGACTGAAACATGCCCATTAAAAGGTGGGCTGTCAAGAATCTTGAATCATTTAAT
This sequence comes from Carya illinoinensis, assembly GCF_018687715.1. NCBI lineage: Eukaryota > Viridiplantae > Streptophyta > Magnoliopsida > Fagales > Juglandaceae > Carya > Carya illinoinensis. The sequence continues at coordinate 23,001,434 of NC_056759.1, read as the reverse complement.
TGACATTTAAGAACTTGGATTGGAAGGAATGAATTAATAAATGCAGTATTGAATGTAAATAATCCTACAACACAAAAGTACACTGCTTGAGTTCTATTTATCTGGTCAATGAGGGTTTTTTACTTTTACTTTTGGATGAGAGGCCCTAAGGGCAGAAAGAAGAGGGAAAAGGAGGAGATTCAAATCAGCGGCCTCTATTTTATCAGCTAAATCATTTGAAGGATACCTCTTTTTTAAACATGAGTTATCTTGCTGAACATACGGAGGTGATTGATATATTTAGTGATCAGAATATATGAAATATTTGCACCAAGTCTTCTTTCCTTTGTTGTGCTTTTGTCTAAAAACATTGATGTGAACTTAAATGTCCCAACTTGTCATGCTCTCATTGTAAGAAGTTGACACTATCATTTTATTTCGTGCTTGTGCACACATGCATCTTTCCTGTAGTTTATTGTGATTGGGTTTAAGTGGAATAATGGGAAATTATTTGGGTAAATCATCTTTGCCCTTGTTGGGCCATATATAGCAGGAACCAAATCAGAGTTAGTTTCCAAAATTTATTTATGCTGTTTTTTTGTTTTTTTAATCTTTTCACTATAAGTCTTTATGAGATACAAGTTATAATGAGTTAATTCCATGCAGGGTGTATAGTCAAATTAAAAATGATTCTGTGGCTTCTCAAATATGCTTTTTGAAATAATTTTTGCCAAGCATCAAACATATTGAAAAAACAGAAAAAGTTTGCTGGGGGTAGACATCATTGATCATTGTGTTACAATTTATACAATAAGATAAAAAAAAAAAAAAAAAAAAATGAAGAGCACCAGAGCAGCCCAAAAAGTCATTTAATAATATGATTGCTCAACATTATTAAAGACAGATGTTTTATTGTTCAATGAATGCTCAGCATTTTTAAAGATATGATTATGCCATTCAAGCTGAAACTGCAAACTTCAAGACATTGTTGTCTGTTATTCAACCAGGCAAGAAATATTGCAGTAGAGGCATTGAGAAATCTTTTTTGGTATTTTCCATAAACTGAAACAGTAAAAGCAAATCCATGATATTAGGCAAATGCTGTAATTTTCATTTGGTCTATTGATTAGCCCAATCAATGTGAAAACTTAATGCCCATTGACTGCAGTGGCAAATTGAGCAACCCCTCCACCAAGGCAAGAAAAAAAGAACAAAAGAGGAGGAAAAAAAAAAAAACATTGTTATGAATTATGAGCTCGATAGTTACCAAAATTGACGTCGCTACCATTTACTCAACTTGATAAACAGTGTATGTACCTGTGAATACTATTGAATTAAATGTATGCTTTTAAATTTACCTATCAATTGTTTCATAGGTTTTATTTCTTTTGGATGACAGTATTTGGCGCTTTGATTTGCATGTAAAAATGATTGTATCATGTGTTACATTTCATGAACGGGACTCAGTAAATTATGCTAACTTTTTATGTTTTTTGCAGTGTAGCTAGAGATCCAAAGCCATTTCTTCTTATTGATTTTTCAGAGTTTCTAGGGATAAATGTGTAAGAGAGAACCTGCTTTAGTATCAACTTTTTGATTTTTTATGTGCAGTCAATATTAAGATTAAATAGTTTATTGGTTAAATAGTTTATTGATTATACAATCTTGAATTCATGTATTTTGACTTGTACTATTTACCTTAGCTTTTGTTTTTTTTTTTATTGGTAACCTCAGCTTTTGTTTTTTCAAAACAATTTTGCAGTTATGTGCTAGGCGCTGTATTTTTGCAGCTTTGTCAACTTCTAAGCCTTGGAGAGCATCCTACTATTGTAAAACCTGTTGATCCTTCACTTTATATTCCTCGATTTGCAGAAAGTAAGAACCTATGATTCCCTGTTGATAGTCACATTCCAAGAAAATTGTATTTCCAGCTCTTATTTCCTTTACATTTATTTTTCCCCTCTTCTCTGATTTGGAAATTTTCCAGTGTTGTGGCCTGCGTCCTTTTAACTTCCATAATTTTTGGAAGCATTAGATTAGTAGACCCAAGTGTGGTTCTAGAGAATATAGGGAAAAAAGGAGGAACTGCAGAGTCTTTGACTCTCATTCCAGTAAAAATGAGGATATAGTATACTTGGTAACTTCAATCCCGTATTTGATTATTGTATGCTTTAAAACCTACTTCCTGAAGCAAGCCTGTTGCATCTTTTTTGGGTTCATCTGTTTTTCGTTTTTATCCTTGGAACAAACTCAAGCCTTAAAATTTATAGTTTTGTATGTCAAAAGATAATGAGAATGTAGAAGCAGTGTAAGACCATATGTTCTCGTAATGAGCTAAGATAAAGAAGAAAATATGTTTTTTTTTTTTATAAGTAATAAAGAAGAAAATAAATGAAGACAAAAATGAAGAAGAGTGAAATATTTATAATGGGTACATCTGAAAACTTTGGAAGGCATTACTTTTGTTCATTAGGCAATAGACATGGCATATTAGAATGAATGTAGAAAAAAGGATATATAATTAGAGGAGTTATATGATACGACACATAGTTCATTAGATATACTATTAGGGATTAGAGCTAGCAGATTCATTGAAAGTGGTATGACCTTTATATTTGTTTCAAATGTAAACAAAACATATTTGGCAACTCTTTTGAAGAAGCAATTTTTATTTTTTTGTAGAACTATTAAAGGAAAGGAACATGAAGGTCTGTAGCACTGCATTGCACATTATAGCAAGCATGAAAAGAGATTGGATTCAGGTAAAAGCACTCATATATGGCAGCTGATTTTTTCTAGTTTGATGACTGCGAAACTTACTGGGATCTTATATCATTCGCAGACAGGCAGAAAACCTAGTGGGCTGTGTGGTGCAGCATTATATATATCTGCCCTTTCACATGGTTACAGATTTTCAAAGTCTGACATTGTAAGTCCAGCTTACTGCATTGGAATTTTCTGTCGTGTGCAAATTGATGCATTGTATGTTAAGCATCTAGGATTGCTTGCATAAAAAGTTGATGCATTGATCCATTAGTTAGTGGACCTTTACTCTGAACTTTTTCCAGTACCAAGCAGATTGTTTAGATGAAAAAAGCATATAGGGAGTGAATGAAAGAATGATTTCTTAAAAATTGCAACATAGATCTGAAATCATGTTCTGCAATCCTAGAAGCCTAAAAGAGTACAAATCAAAGCACAAATGTTTTAGATCTAAATCGTGGGAGTTTGATTCTTTTGTAGCCTGCAATTATGTTTTGTAGGGTCTTAATAAGGGTATTTTTTACCTGCCTAATATTCCATGGTGTTCATGGTTATATTTTATTTTATTATTTCTTGTTGAACGGGAAATTATTTAAGATTTTTTTTTTTTTTTTTGTAAGTGGAAATTATTTAAGATGAGCATGTTGGAATTCAGTAATGGAGTCGTATGTTTAAATTTGAGATGATTCCTATTAGAGAAAAGATGAGGGGGAGTCGCTTAAACAGGGTTTGGACATGTGTAAAGGATAATGATTAACATGCGAGTAAGAATGATTTAATTCAAGTTGGAATGCAAAGATGGAACGATAAATTCGTATTTACTGATAAAAAAAAAAGATAAGAGGAAGGATAAGAGATTTAATCATTGATTAGATATGGGTGTAATGGAAATTTTTTTCTCTCCTCTACTTTTTCTCTCTGCACATTTGCACTCTTCTTCAGCTCCTACGTCCATGGCGGTTTAGCACCAATTTGATTTAGCTTAGTTAGGAAATTACATTTGTTAAGGATGGGGTATAGAAAGCCAATCCTCATAGAAACGAAGTTGTTTGAGACTGTGCATGCAGGAAATAGAGCACTACGTATCATTGAGAGGGGAAGGAAGGTGACTAAAGAGTTGGTAATCAGTTTCACGGCTGTGAGCTGGGTTGTGCAGTACCTTGAAGGATGTGTTCAAGCAGATGCCAAGAAGGATTTCATCAAAACCTTCAGTCATGGCAGCAGTGACTATATTGCTCAGAGGTCCTCTAATGCTTTTGGTAGACATTTTGCCATTGTGGAATATAGAGGTGGTGGCAGGAGAAGCATCATCATTGTCCCAAAAGATGCTGGAGGCATAGGCTGGAGAAGGTTGGCGATGGAGCTCCATGAGATGTGTGGTGGTGGGTGAGCAGGGGAGAAGTATCGGAGGGAGGTTCCTAGCTATCGTCCTGTGCAGACTTTAACCTCTGCCAAGCCCTATGCTGAGGCTGTAGTTGGATTTGCTCCAGCCTTGAGAGGAGCTGCCGGTAGTCTAGATTTTGAATTGAAGGGTAGTGATGGAATTTTGAAGGAGAAGGGCAGAGAGGAAAGCCCAGTCAAAGGAGCTTACACAAGAAGGGATGGAGGCTCTCTGATCAAGGGAAGAGTAGCTGTGAAATTTTCCTTACCTAGAATAAAGGAGGCACTTATAGCTGAGAGGAGGAGGCTCATTAGGTTAATTGACAGCATTAATTTGGATATGGGCATGGATCAGGGACTTGAAATGGCCTGGGGTGCCTTTGAGGCTTTGGCTACACAAGTGGGCTTGGGAGCAAACAGTAGGATATGTGGGCCATGAAGGGTAAGCAGGTGATGGGCCTGGTTTAGAAATTGGTTGGGCCTAAGCCTTTGGGCCCACAAAAGGTCACGGGGGGAGAAGGAGAACCAGATAGGACTCGGGGGAGAGCTAGGAAGACCTAGGCTGGTCAGCAAGTAGGCCCAATCCATGTGGGTCAGCAAGAGCCAGGAGGGCCCAACAAGTAGGCCTGGAGATGGAGGGCCAAGCTTTCAGGCCTATCCATGTTTGAGGTTGGGTCCTCTTCCAACACTTCTCTACCAGTGATTGACACCCACTGGACGAGTTCACCACAGACTCGGTCAACATGGGAAGGCGAACCGGTGGCTGGACTCCCAGACGGGGTGAGGGGGGGGGGGGATGACGGCGCCGCTATCAGACATTAGGAATGCTGGGGTGGATTTTGAGGCAGAAAAAGCCGGCGATTCTGTTCCAACAGTCATGGACTCAACCCAAATCGTGCCGTCGATGGAAATGGTGACCCTTTCGAGTTGGGAAAAGGACCCTATAGAGGTGAGGGCTGACACAGAGGCAACAGGAAGCCCTTTGGCGTTGGTTCCTTTTAATTTCTCTAGGTTTGAAGGAGAGTTTGATAGTGTGGGGATAGCACATACAACCCCCTTGGCGTGTGAAGATGTTTGTTGTGGGAAAGACCCATTCCCATTGGTATCCCTACACCCATACAAGAACAATAATACCCAGGCTTCAAACTGGGTCCTGAAAAAGGCGAAGAAGAGGCAATTCAGTGTGGGGATTTTATGCAATGGTTTTGAGGACCAGCTGATTGCCCTTCTTGCAACTATAGAAGTTGGAAAGAATAGTTTGGGATCACCCAGGGCACTCGCATCAGCTAAGAAGCAAGCAAGAGAACTCCAAAGACTTGACTAGACAGTAAATGATGGAGCAAGTGGTAATAGCTCTAACCAGGGAAGAGTGAGGGGAAGAGCAAAGGATGTACTTTTATGAAACCAAAGATTGTTTCTTGGAATGTAAGGGGCTGAATGAGAAGGATAAATGCTTGATAGTTAGAAATCAGCTCCGTAAATGGAAGGTTGGCGTTGTATGTTTGCAAGAAACAAAACTAGCAGTTATTTACCTTCGTATTATTAGGAGTTTGTGGAGTTGTAGTAAAGTGCGATGGCATTATTTACCGTCCATTAGAGGATCTGGGGGCATACTAGTAATGTGGGATAGGAGAGTGGTGAAGAAAATGGAAGATTTTCTAGGGGATTACGTGGCGGCATGCTTGTTTAAGAATGTCATGGATGGGTTTTAGTGGGCTTTCGCCGGAGTTTATGGGCCTAATTTTGATTGGTCCCGAAGTTTACTATGGGATGAGTTGGCCAGTATTGGCAGCATATGGGACCTACCTTGGTGTATCGGAGGTGAATTCAACGTCACTCGTTTTCCGAGGGAGAAATCGGGTGGTTCGGGTTTCAACCCACCTATGGTAGATTTCTCTAACTTCATCTTTGAACAAAATTTATAGGATATTCCTCTTGCAGGTGCCTCTTTCACTTGGTCTAGCAACCAAGATCTTCCATCTTGGTCAAGGCTTGACATATTTCTAATCTTACCGGATTGGGAGGCACACTATCCGGACCTCATTCAGAAGAGATTACCCATGTTGTGTTCGGACCACTTTTCCATCCTTTTGAACTGTGGAGGCATTTGAAGAGGTCCAAGGTACTTCAAATTTGAGAACATGTTGAAGTCTGATGGTTTTCTGGACAGAATATGACAATGTTGATCTTCTTACCAATTTCATGGCAATTCTAGTTATATTCTTGCCTGTAAATTAAAGTCTTTGGAAAAAGATATGAAGGAGTGGAATGCGCAAGAGGTTGGTAATGTGGAAAGCCAAAAAAATGTTTTCTTGGAGGAGCTAAAGGGTTTGGAGGGTGTGGAAGAGGAGAGCGTACTATCTGAAACCAAGCGAGCTCGCAAAACTCAAGTGATTGTAGACATTGAATGGATTTCTCTTTTGGAAGAAATATATTGGTGACAAAATTCATGAGCATTATGGTTGAAGGAAGGGGATAGATGCACCAACTTTTTCCAGCAGGTGGCCAACTCGCATAGGAGGAACAATGCTATAGAAACTCTAATGATAGACGGGGCGGCCTCATCCAACCAAACCGAGATCTCATATCACATTGTCAATTACTATGATAAGTTGTTTTTGGAATAGTTTTCGTGGAGGCTGAGACTTGATGGGCGGGGTGACAAAGCTCCATGCCCTGATGGCTTCTCCATGGCCTTTTTTCAGGTTGGGATGTACTTAAAGAAGATATCATGGGGGTTTTCCATGAATTTCATGGAAGTGGGTGGTTCGAGAAAAGTCTCAATGCAACCTTTTTAGCACTCATTCCTAAAAAGCTCGGCGCAGTAGATGTGAAAGATTATCATCCCATTAGCCTGGTGAGTGGGTTATGCAAAATATTACCCAAAGTATTGGTGAATAGGTTGAGCAAGGTGATGGAAAGCTTGATTTTGAAGCCTGAAAATGCCTTTGTTCAAGGTAGGCAAATCCTTGACTCGGTACTTATTGTCAATGAATACTTGGAGAGTTGTATTAAGTCGGGAGAGCTGAGACTCTTATACAAGTTGGACATGGAGATAGCTTATGATCACATCAATTGGGGTTTCTTACTTTATATGCTTGAGAGATGTGGCTTTGGCACTAAATGGCATACTTGGATCCATCATTCTATCTCTACGGCTTGTTTTTTTGTATTGGTGAATGGTAGGTCAAAAAGCTTTTTCAAAAGTTTCCAAGGATTGCGACAAGGGGATCCCCTTTCTCCACTTCTCTTTGTTTTTGTGATGGAAGCTTTTAGCAAGATGATTTTAGGGCAGTGGCGGGCGGGTTCCTATCAAGATTCTCAGTGTTTGAGGCAGCCTCATGTTCGCTCAACATCTCTCATTTATGTTTTGTTGATGATACTTTAATCTTTTGTGAGGCTAGACATGAGCAAATTCGAGCTTTGAGGGCTCTCTTATTATGCTTCGAGTCTGCGTCAGGGTTGAAGGTGAATTTGGCCAAATCTGAGGTAGCAGTGGGGCATGTACCCAATGTAGAGAGTTTGGCGTCCATCTTGGACTACAAGATATCTCAGTTGCCCATGAAATATCTTGGCCTTCCATTGGGCGTGACATTCAAATCGAAACCCATGTGGGATGATGCGCTAGAAAAAATGGAGAGGAAATTAGCTGGTTGGAAGTGGATGTACTTATCCAAAGGAGGCCGAGTGACTCTCAGCAAAAGCACTCTTTCTAGTTTACCTACGTACTTCCTCTCATTATTTCTGCTCCCTGCCAAGGTAGCTCATCGCATGGAGAAACTTCAACGAGATTTCCTATGGGGAGGGATAAAGGATGAGTTTAAATTCCACTTGGTGAAATGGGCCACAATTTGCTCTCCCATCAAAGGAGGCTTGGGAATTCAGAATTTGAAATCTTTCAATAACGCTTTGCTTGGCAAATGGTTATGGAGATATCACCAAGAACGGGAGGCCTTGTGGCGAACCGTCATTGCTTTGAAGCACGGAGAATCATGGGGAGGTTGGTGTTCCAATGAGGTGAGTGGGCCTCATGAAGTTGGGCTTTGGAAAAATATTAGAAGAGGTTGGGACACATATGCAGCACATACTTGTTTCAAAGTTGGATTCACTTGATTTATGGTGTGGTGATAAGGCACTCAAGGAAGTTTTTCCACAAACCTATGGCTTAGCAAGAAGGAAAGAAGCATCAATAGCGGATTTAGTTATCATCTCTAGTGGCCTTCCCCAATGGAACATTACTTTCCTTAGAGATGCACAAGATTGGGAAATGGATGAATTTTCGGCATTCTTTGACCATGTGTACTCCACTCATGTGTCGGGACAATTCTCAAATTGCATCCATATGGAAGATGATACCTATATGTCTATGGTGGTGCATTTGGAGGGAGCGGAATGCAATAAGCTTTGAAGATCAATAGCAATCGATGGAAGAGCTTAGAAATTTGTTTTTCAATACATGCATTGGTCGATTGTAATTGATTTCCATGGCATGTCTTTTCATGAATTCCTTGTATCTCTAAACTAGCACACCTAGGCGTTGCTCTTGTATATATCCCGTATACTTGGGCATTTGCCTTCTCTTTTGATCAATAAAAATTTGTTTACCGATCAAAAAAAAAAAAAAAAAAAAAAATTTGATAAGATAACGTTGTACAAAAGTCTACATGTAGGTGATTCCACTGGTCATTTAAAAAAATATAAGTAAAGCTAATTTAACTAGAATCAAAGGTTACTTGAGTCGAGTTGAGGGTCTTATACAATTTTGATTCTTTTATAATCTATGGTCGGCATTTTATCAGCCAAAAGAGAGAAGATGTGTGAGCCTTGGGTACATAAGGTTGAGGCAGTCGTTTTTGCCTTGTGTTTTTCATCTTACTGAGATTTTATTATTGTTATAATCAATACTTATAATAATTATGATGATGCTGATGAGGATGATAATAGTGTAGGAATAAAAATAAAATGGCATTGTCATTGTCATTGTTATTGTCATTTCATGTGTGAGCCAAAGGTTGAATCATGTAAAGTTGTTCTCAGTGTTGTGTAATCATTCTGCATTTTTCAAAATCTTTGGGTCTTTTTTTGTATGCCCACTCCCCATTGATTTGTCTAACACATTTTCTATGTATCAATTTCATATCGTTTGCTTGAGGACATTCACTTTTTCCTGAACTTCTGTTAGACACTCGTAACAATAATTCTCTCATTTAGGCGTGTATACTTAAGGGAAGCACTATGCAGTGAAGAAATGTTGAAGGAGAACTAAAAAAAGTTGTGATAGAGATTATTGTGTATGTTGTATGTTTGGTAGTGAAAACGTCTTAAATGATGAAAAACATCTCAGATTTGAGAATTTTTTTTTGTTATAAAAAAATGATTTTTTTTTTTTTTCTCAAACATGGCCTAAATCTTCCGTGCAAGGACATACAATCAGTCAACTAAGATTCAACCTTGTCCTACATCTATATGTTTGGGGATAGGCATTCCTGACCCCAATTTGTCTTGCTCTTGTGTCAAAGAATCCTAACTATTCCCCTATGCTGTTATATTTCAAATTTGTTCTCTAACTTCAGCCACATTACCCAACGATTTGTTGTTCATGTGTTCTCGTGTTATCTTTAGTTTTAGAGGCATTATGTTTAACAATGTTGCTTCCATGTTGTGTAATTTTAGCAAACTGTTTTTGTGTTTGTATCTTTCTTTTCTTAAAGTTACGAGGAATTTATAAATTGCTATCATCAAATAAGTTGATTATGATGAATTGTTGATTTACATCATCTCTCTAGTTCTGTTATACCCCATATGATGTGTAAGAGTAGGTGGTATATGAGATCTCACATTGTTTGGAAGGAGAAGTTTTTGCTCTTTATAATTTTCTAATGGGGCTCCAATTGTATCATTGACTAGTCCTTTTGGAAACTAGGCCATGTGGTTTGGGCCTTCCATTGGGATGTTGCAAGTTCCTAACTTGTAACTAGGTTTCTGCATTTTTATGTTTTCTTACTTGGGTTATGCCTATTTACCTGTCTTAATATAACTTTCTTATCTATCAAAAAAAATTGATGTTGAATTACATCATGACTTAAGCCTCTTCCACCTTTCTTTAATAGAAGTGGTCAATAATCTGCCTCAAAAAGTTTCTTCAAGCATATGTACAAGTTACTTATAAAAAAAAAAAGTTTCTTCAAGCATGATCCACTTTTGATAATCTCTTCTCATGCTCTTTTGAATAGGTAAAAATTGTACATATTTGTGAGGTAACGCTAACAAAACGATTGATGGAATTTGAGAATACAGATTCAGGGAGCTTAACGGTAAGCCTCACTCCTATTAGAACATGATGCATCACGCTTTATTTAACACATTTTAAATTTTTTGATATTTGTTACTTTCTGCAGTGATTACTTTTGAGACATGCTATAGCGTGTCATGATTTGCAGAGTCCTATGAAGATTTTGTCAATTGTAACCTCAAGTTAGTGTGTATTTGTCAATCTTAATGGGTTTCAATGGCTTTTATTCTGCTTACCAGAAATGGCTGGAGGAGGAGAAAGTTTGGGCATTGCCTTTATTTGGCCTTTTCTATCTCATCAATTTCTAGTAAGCAGAATAAGAGCCATTAAGATTCAACCTTCAAGACTAAATAAATCTTTTAAATTCTAAGCCTGATCCTTCACTTTTTATCTAACCTTCAGCCCCTGAAACCTTTCAAGAAAACTTCATAGAAGCTCCCTGGTGCTGCTTTCCTACATCAAAACATTGGCCTTTCATTTTTATTGATCGATAAACAAAAATTTTATTGATCATGAAATAGACAAAAGCCTACATGGGACATATACAAAAACATCGCCAATGTGCGCTAGTTTAGCGATACAAGGAAGTCATGAAAAGACATGCCATTAACATTGGCCTTTCATTGACCTTAACGGTGAATTATTAGTTACATTTTTTAACATGTAAACTTAATTCAGAGAAGTTTGTCTCTACCAGTTGTAAATGCTGCGTACTTGTTACAGTTGCTGGAGTGTATTCTTGATGATAATGCACCATTGTTCAGCTTGTTAGTTTTTACAAGATGTTGTTAACCAACACCATTGTTTAGATAAAATGTTGTGCTTGCAGGAACTTGATTCTGCTATAGTATGAGGTTGAAGGTTTTATTTGTATGTTGCTTTCTAGTAGGTTGAGGAGTTGATTAAGAATGCTTCAGAGGTTAAGGCATGCGAACTATCAGAGGATAGGTCCCTCAAGTCTGGGGAAGTCCTGTGTGAACATAAAAATAGTGGGAAACCTCATTTTGCCCATGGACTTTGCAGAAGTTGTTACGAAGATGTAACTCCTCTCTCTTTTTTCATCTATCCATGCTGTTCATCAAGCTTTGATTCTTCATGTTCATGCTTGTTTGATGTTGTAGTTTGTTGAACTTTCTGGGGGACTGCATGGTGGGTCAGAACCTCCTGCATTTCAACGGGCTGAAAGGGAGCGAATAGCCATGGAATCTGCTAATAAGCGGGGGGACGAATCAAGTGTTTTCTCAATGCCTTCGCCAGGGTCAGAAAACATTGAACAGGTAACTGAAACGGTTGGTCCTATCTTGCCATTTCTAACTTCTTTATTGTATTATTTGTTTTTTATGTTTATGTTAACGAGTTTGAAGTAAATTGGTAATTTATGTATTAGAAAGAAATGGAGGGTGAAGGCTCATGTTTTATATTCCCCATCTAGACTGAAAATAAACAATTTGGAGTATTAGTTTGGATCTATTCCATATCTGTCTTCTAGCATATTACTGATTCTCAGAATTTATCAACATATATGCCCAAATTCCAATTTATTATTACTAACTTAATTTTTGCTTCATTTATCTGATTTATTTTCTAGCTTGAAAGAAGCCAAAAGGTAACCAAGAATGAACAATTGGATCTGAGAGAGAATGACAGTAATTGTAAGTGTTACATGAAAATTATTTTAACAGAAGTTAAAAGTAGATCTTAGTCTTGTACTTTTTGTACAACACATCTGCAAGCAATTTATATTGAGTAATATTCAATCTCAGCTGCTGGCATTGGAGATCAGATTGAAATAGATGGTGTTTCTGATGCATGCCAGAAATCCATGGGTACAAGTTTGGTCAGTGATGAAGAATCAGATGGCCTTTCTGATATTGATGATGTTGAGGTATGGAGCTTATTGCATTTACCATATAGATTTGTACCTCATTGTAGATTATGTTTTTCTCACGAGTGCTGTGCACATGCCGCACAAAGATTTTCAACTAGGTGCAAGAGTGGAACAATATATGCCCTTTATGTACTTTCAGTTCTTGTCATATGAGTATCTTTATGAGGAAGCTTTAGGTCGACAATATCATCACAAAGGGGTGCAACCCAAGAACACAAGGTGATACAAGAGGAGTGAGTACCTATATAGAGTGGTGAAAGAAAACAAGATGACATAAAATCTAATAAGAATTACAACTAGAAGTATTATGAATTCTGAATTTTATAGCTATAAAATATGTATATACTATTAAATATAAGAATGTCCAAGATATGGTATAGATATAAAAACATCCCATCAATAATAATATCACTTGTCAGGAGTTTTAATTTTGGTTAGTTTGAACTGTGGGATAATAATATCCCTTGTCAGGAATTCTATTTTTTCATGAGTCTGAACCGTAAGGGATTCTCTCAAGGTTTGAAAATCTTTTAGATGGGCAGAAGGCAAAAAAAAATTCTTTTGATGAGTAATCAAAGTCATTGTGTCGGTTAGATGTTGCGTTTTCTTTGTCCCATAAGATTATGCATAGTAATATTTACTTATGGTAGGAATGTGTTAATGTATGTATTGCTAGGTGAGTGGCTACCTCAACAATGAGGAGGAGATGCGTTTTAAGAAGATTATCTGGGAGGAAATGAACAAAGAGTATCTTCAGGTTAAAGATTCATTGCCACTTTGAATATACTTTTTGATGAAAACAAAGCATAAATATTCTGACACTATATGTTGATCTTGCTTGATTATAAAATTTACTGTAGTCTCTTTGGTTTCCAGGAACAAGCAGCAGCTGCTGCTGCTAAGATGGAAAGTCAGGCCAGCTTTCAGAACTCTTCTGGTGAATTGCGAGCCGCACATGAACTAGCTGCAGCAGCTGCTGCTGCTGTTGCAAAGTCAAGAAAGGTGCTCTTTTACATCTCATATGTTGCACTGCATTTTTGATTCATAGAACTCAATTTTGATCACTCATATCAGTGAAAAGACATCTTGAAGTGTGGTTGATTTTCTTAGAATTTTACATGTGAATTCCATGCATTATGTAACTGAATTATGTAACTGAAGTTATGGTGAAGTTTTCATATCAAACACAATGATTGAGATCAGATAATGTCTGTAACGAGTTTTGGCTAATTTGTAGCCAATATTCTGGACTAAATACTTCGATTTGCTTCTTTGTCAAGTTTAGATAGGGCCCTACTTTGTGTTGATCCTGCTGGCAGGGCCCTGGCATGTGTGATCTGCCGATTCTAAACACTGCACTTTTTTTCCACCTAAAAAATGAAAAGAGCTTGACCCTGTGCAGTTTCTCTTGACAGCTGCTTATCTGCTTGTCAGTTAAACACAAAATGAATGTTCCTGCCTAAATAGTCTTTTGGCATGATGTACTCTCCTATCAACTGCCTGCACTTCATTTGTATATCCTCTCTATTTATGATTGATTGTGTTGAAATAATAGTTTTGCTTGTCTTGTAATTCTTATTACAAGTTCTTTATCTTCTAGTGGTACCTTAACATGTTTGGTTTCCTATAAATTAGGAGCGGAAACGAAAACAAGATATGAATGCCAATCCTGCTCAAACTGCTGCAGAAGCAACTCATCAAATGCTGATCAAGAAGGTAAGTCTTGTAAAGATCAGTTCCAGAAGCAACTGAGTACTCGAGTAATGCTACGTACAGTCTTAGGATACGCAAGTCCCGCGTACTCCTTTTTAAAAAAAGTGGGGTCCACCATTAAAAAAAATGGTTTTTTCATATGGGTCTTATATTTATCTATTTTTTTCAAAAGGAGTACACGAGACTTGCATACTCTAGGACTATAAATATCATTTCTTTCTTTTTTTAATTTCTCGAGGTAATGCCTCTATTCTGATTGCACACATTGTTTATCTTAATAGAGACTCAGTTCGAAAATCAACTATGATGTATTGGAGACACTCTTTACGGAAAAGGTATGCTTATTTTCTTTTATTTTTTATGGTAAAAAGTCAAAATTGTGATGTGATATATGTGTGTATATATACTAGGTGGGAGTAACGTGCAAAGCACGTTTGTCTAATTTTATGAAATGATTATTTGTAAAAAATAATATATATTTTATAAAAATTATTGATGTCACTTAATAATTTAAGGCATATTGGAGAAAATAAAAAAATTAGTTCAAAATATCATATAATCCAATACATGTTTATAATATCTATAATTTTAGCAAAGATGTATGCGAAAAATTTAATAAAAGTCTAACACAAACGGTAGTTCAAAATATGTGTCGTTTGATGTTTGTATTATAATTCATCAATTTATGTCATCTTGTAAACAATCAATAGAGACAACATTGAAATTCTTATTTTGCTGTTGGTTGAGTCGATCAGGGACAACACAAAGTTAAAACATAATCTTTTTATAAAATTTGTGGTATAATATTTTCTATATATAGCATATATATAAATCATAAAATATATTTTGAAATTGTTGGCCGAATTTACTTTTTCTTGATTAGCTCAAAGATCATGGCCTTTGTCACGTGCCTATCATAGCAAGCCTACGTATGGAATATGACTTAGCGGAAGCTACGTCCTACTACCATGGGGAAAAAAAAACACTTGATTAAACACACTTGTATTATATATTATATGAGATTTTTAAATTTGGAATACTCAATAATCTGAGTTAATGAAACGTATAATATATGTATATTATACTTAGGGATTCACGTCTTATGCACCTAATACACGTGTATATGTTAAGGAGAAAGAGAAAAATATAATAACTAATCTTTAATTACTTATTATTATATAAACTATTAAGTATTATAATTATTGAGATTAATAAATCATATAACAACATTGAATGCTATCTCTCTCAACATTTATGTCTTCATTTTATGTGCCAAACCGTTAAAACAAACGGTGTTAACTTTAACGGAAAAACAAGAAAAACCGTTAAAACAAGATTTTTCATTTCATACACACTTTTTATATATAGAAGATATCTAATGTAGTATATCCTCGTGCACACGTAATTCCTTCTTGAACCTGGCTGTAGCAATAAAACAAGCTTTTGGAGAGGGTATGATATAGATTACCACTTACTCTTACAATTCATGTATTGTATCCACTAGTTCACAATAACTGAATAATCCAAAAACAAAATCTTAATATCAGTCGCCGGTAGTTACAAACAAATCACAAATATATATTTTGTAGTTGTTGTGTGTGCATGCAGGCGCATGGATACAGTCCATTCGTAATGGTATTCTTCTTAAGTTTATAACATAGGAAAACTGTAAGAGCACAAGGATTTCTCTCCATTTTAATTTTTTATAAACAAAAGATACTGTTTGCAAGAGCAGAACCAATCCCGACTGCAGGAATCATAAGTGTTGGGTGCGAGTGGGGATCATTTAAGATTTGAATTTGAAGATTTTTTGTTTCATTCTTAAACCTTTTCGCTATTTCTACTTAATTACATCTTTATTTATTTCTGACAGCCATCTTCTGATTCAAATAAGAAACTCAAAGCATCAAATGATGATGGCGATGCCAAAGGGCAAAGTAATGGTGAGAAAGAGCATGACGGAGATATCACAGACAATTATGATGAGCAAGGGTATGGAAACTTGGAACAGGAAGATGTCAACGGAACATATGGCAATGAATTGCACGTGGACTTCGAAAATGAAGAGGATGTTTATGGTTATAACTACGATAATGGTGAAGAGGAATATTGATGCAATGGGATGCAACTCTCCCAAGGCTGATTTGATTTCACTGAAGTTTAGAAATAACAAAATCAGTGGTACGGAGTTAGGAAGGAAACATGAATTAAATTAAAGTTTCTTCTATTTTTCCCCTTCTAAGGCATGGATCATTATGTTGAGGGTATTTTAGTAAAATAATTTGTAGAATGGTTATACGATTTTATAGAAGTATCCGTGGTCAATTTAAAAGGATAGTTGCAGAAATGTCGTGTATGTATCATTACTCTTTAAGAATGGTAACTTGTTCGGAACATTACAAACAAGATAGAGATGTTTGTCATCATTGATCAGGTTACTTAAGAATTATATATACATATAATATTTCTGTTACTGTATATATTGCCAAAGTTGGATACATAATTAAGGTCCTCAAATGTTTATGTGTAGATTATCCCTTCTCAAACGTCCTCACATCAATCACCGTAAGTTTAATCACTTCAAACTGAAATGAATCATCCATCCTGCTTGTAATAATTACAGAAGGATGGAAAAAGAATTGAATGACTTGTCACCCTGGGAGTAATATTATCAGCAGTGTAAACCGAGACAAAAAAGGGTTTTAGAACAGAAAGCAAGTTCCAAGATGGGATTGTTGTTCTGTACCATTATGGAGTTTTGGCATAATATATTATTAGCAGTCTTGATCATTCAAGGATTCGACTATTGAATTTTTTTTCCTTTCTTTTGAAAAAGGAAAGAAGCAAGTATTGTATACAGGATAATACAGTGTGATTGTGTTTTGTTTTATTTTATTTATTTATTTTCACAGATTAAGGTGTGATTGTTGTTCTGTAGCATTATGGAGTTATAACGCTTCCTTCATTTTCTTTTAGGTTTAGAGGGTACATAGTCAAATGTCAAATTGTGCCCATTGCTTTTAGGTGGATTTGCCGTTCAGAGTCCTAAAAGTGGTATCACAGTAAAAAGGAAAATGCTATTTGTACTTATAATTTATACTCACATAACTATACATGCTAACGTGTGCTGAAGATTGTAAAATTTAAAATTCATAATTTGACAAAATGTACGTGAAATTGTATGTAGCAATATTTTAATCAAAAGTCACCAATTCCTAGCTTAAGTATCTTCGTGAGGGAGAGATGGGAGGAATATCCACAATAATGCTTAAATTTAAGGGGATGCTTGGGGAATGAGATAAGATAAAAATTTTATAAATAGTAATAAGATGGTTTATAAATAGTAATGAGATAGTTTGAATTAAGTATTTTGTTGGTTTTGGGAAAGGAAAGAGAAAAAGTTGAATAAAAACTATTATAAAGTTAAAATATTGTTATAATATAGTTTTTAAATATTATTTTTATTTTGATATTTGAAAAAGTTGAATTGTTTTTTTTTTTTTTTTTTAATTTGAAAAAGTTGTAACAATGAATTTGAAAGTGTTTGCATTTGAATGATATTTTGGAAGGAAATGAGATGGGATGGGATTAGAAATACCTCTAAACATCTTCTAACTGTTAGGGGTTAAAATCTCCTAACCCATAAGCCCACACCAGGCTCAACCCATTAAAGGGTCACTATTAAGAAGTAAATAGGAAGAGAGAATGGGGAAACAAGGAGAAGTAAATGTCAGTTGAGAAGAGAGAGAAAGGGAAAGAAGAATAAAAAGGGATAGGACATGTGCACATGGGGGACCAAACAAGAGGGGAAGATCGGTGTCAAGGGAAAAGATGAAAAAATGAGAAATGAGGGAAAACAAGTCAGACATGCAAGGGAGGAGTGAGATAAGGCTACCGTTCTTCAATACTCCCAAGGCCTGGATAAAAAAGGGATAGATCGGATGAGATAGGGACTCCTTCATCTTCTTCAACGGGAGGACGAAAGCTTCGAAGAGAGGATCTTCTCTAGAAAATAGTTCTCTGACTTCTATTGTACAGTGAGAAATGAGAGATCATGAGAGATTGTAAAATACTCATATTATAATGGATTTGCCCATAAATAATCGGTGGACATAGTGCCTGTGCCCAACCACATAAATCCGTGTCTTCATCTCTTTTTATATATCTTGTATTTATTTTCTATTCACTGCTATGAATGTATGTACAGACACCGATAGAGGTCCGTATCGTCACAATGGGTCGAGAATGACTATTTCTCTTATTTTGGCTAATTTTGGTAACATTTGGCACCATCTATGGGGTCCAATTTATTTTCCAGCATGCGAAATAATCTCCAAATAAGCAGATAAATTTTTTTCCCAAATAAGTATTCTTAGCTTTTCCCTCCTTATTTTTATTAATGGCACTGTTACCAAAAATTGAGCGAGTAAACTTTTCCTCATCCATGCAGTTAAGGGTACTGTACATTCAAGTGCATAGTACATAAAACACATGCATCCAGTGGGTAGCGCCCGGGAAGGAATTTCCTCAGTAAAGAAAGGTCCCTCACCACAAGGAGATTTGCACAGTACAAGTGGCACATGCACCCAATGTGTAATTGAGTACCCAGTACATGTCCCACATGCACCCATTATGCACACTACTACACAATGCATGCATCACATAACCAGTTGTGCATGGCATGCAAAGTGCCGTGTGTGATAGGTATACCATCCTACCGGCCACATGGGAGATGGGGAAGTAGTAGGCAGCCACCATGGAGGTTGTTGACGGTTTCTATTTTCAGTGCCATAGTACCCCTTCCCAAACTACCATATTGGCCGAGCACCCATGTCCAAGGCGCAAAGCAGACGAGATGCTCACGATAGCGAGCATTTAAAGCTAGCCACCTCCCTCATGGTGGACAATGCTAGCCATCATGTTGGACACCCAGACAGAGTCATGGGCAACGGGTTTCGGGTGGTTCCACGTCGTTGAGCACTTAGAGGCTAGTGGGTTACTACCCGCCAACAGTCACAACTGTACACGTTGGCGCTTTCTACCTACGGTGTACTAGCCCTCAACAACAGAGAACGCCGGTGGGGCCTTTCCCACTATCCCCATCACTGTCCTCCTAGGCCATCTATCAAACGTTCCCCACAAGAAGCTTTCTCGAACACCCATCAATGTGCTTGGCAAGAAGCTTCCTCGACCTAAGCTTTCCTTAGCCACTATCTTTTTTGGCCATGAGTTGCTCAGCCTCTTGGAGTTATGTAATACTCGTCCTTGTGGTGAGATTTTAGAAAATAGTTTTAGAAAACAAGACGAAATTATTGAAATTTTAAAAACTTTTCATTTCCTTCCCAGGATATAAAAGATTCTACACTAAAAACCTAAAAGAGAGTTTTGTAGCAGCATTCATTAAAATAAAAAATACAAGTCCTTTTACAAAATATGATTTCATACATTTATTTAAAACTGTCTAAGCTTCTGTCTCATTTTCCTTTGGCCGTGCTATCCAGACACTTCGTCCTCATTTTATTCTTGGGTAGGGCACACATAAAAATAAAATGAGTCGAATACTCACTAAGAATTATTTCATACTGTAAAAATATAAGAACATAGGTGTCATTTATACATTTCTCATTCATATACATATTTCACATAAAACATTTTCTTTCTTGAAAACATTACAAAGTAGAGTTTTTCTTTTAAAAGATTTTCATTCCTCAAAACATTTCCCTCCTTATACATTCCTTCATAAAAACTGAAATGTTTCATATATCCATTTACTCTTATCACTTTTCCTCTAGCCAGTACACATTGTTATGTGGGGTTAGCGGTATTTTGGAATTTTGCCCATGGCCACAAGTTGGGAATCCCTCAATCAGGTAGAAGTACTGAATGCACTACTAGTACTACTTATCATGCATTACAATCTACCCAGTCTATTGGTACTATCATTCATTCATTCATTTAGTTAGGGCCATCACGTAGCTTCATACGTTAAAACATTCAATTCTTTTTAATCTTTTCCTTTGCTTTCCTTTCATTCATTCATTTCATTCATTTCCTTTTCATTCATTAATCAATTTCATTTCATAACATAAATCATAAACATCATCATTTCGTTTCATGGAATATAAATACAATGAGTACCACATATAACATCTATACACATGCATATAACTATTTTTGGGGTGCATAAAAAGGGGCTGCCAAAGAAGGCTACTAGATACGTATATGTTAAAACATTAATACCTTATCTTACTTTCATAAAATGTCGTTCATTTCTAAGAAAACATTTCTTTTTTCTTCATTGCATAAACAAAATATTTTTCTTATAAAAGCATTTCATGTCAATTTTCTAAAGAAAAACGTTTCATTTTCATTTTTATAACATTTAGAAAACTTTAGAAGAGCATGAACATAATACTTACTTAGATTCCATGCCATTTTCATTTCATGCAGTCCATTCATGTGCATGTCAGATGACAACTATACATCCTCCAAAAATCTCTTTCAACTATTTACTTGCATATTTCTTTGTAATATTCCTAATTGTATAGACTTACACCCCTAGGCATTCATAGCTTCCATTTCATTACACTTGTACAAGTCACCATTCAATTCTTGAAGTATAATCATTTTCCATAAATCCTAAACCTAAACTACAAACCTAAAAGCCTAATTTCATTTTCTAACTAATAAAGCAAGTTTCTATGCTTCACTTTAACCACCAAACCACCACTTAACAAATTTTATAAGTTAGTCCCACTTCACCATTAAATCCAAACTACAAATACAATTCCCATACTCTATACACATACAATACAATCCAACATCAACTCAAGTTACTTTCTCATTTACAGACATATTACACAATCCAAATCAAACCTACATATATAATCCACCAAACATACACATGTCATACACCTTTATCACCTAAGATCAACATACAATTCTTTTAAAATCACTCATTTGTTTTTACAAGTTTCATCCATACTCAATACATTTAGAGTACACAAATCTGTCCATACTAGAATTATCAACATATATACAAGGTTTTCAAGCTTCACTAGTCAATTCAATATATGAAAAAACTCCAATACTTGGCACCAATTCACAACGTTTCACTTCAAACTTCCATACCCATAATCTGTTTTATAAAGTTACTAACATGCTGCATTGCTGAACAATACACTAGGATTGCTAGTGGTTTACTAAGTGCAAGTTGGGACCATCCAAGTTAATTATGAGGTTAAAGAAATGAAAGACTTAAAAGCTAACTTACTAAGCAAAATCCTCAAAAAGGAAAGAGGAATCATATCACATTCAGACAGCCACAACTCAATCGATTATCCTTGATTCATGTCTTCGTCTAAATCAACTTTTGTCACATAACAACCACTTGACCTCATAACTAATATAATCATACACCAAGTTCACAAAACAAAATCTGAAAATGCTCGTGTTCATCACCCATATTAATGCCTAATCCATATATCATTCAACTTCAACACAAATCCCAATACTTCAAAACATTCCACCTCCATCCAAACTTCATACATTCACATCAAATCTCTCAACACAATTCAATTATGTAGCATAGTTCAAAGTCGAGGATAATTAAGCAATTACAAAGTATTTACATACTCAAACATTAAGTACACCTAAAGCCAAAATATTAAACAATAAATCTGTCCAAATGCATACCATCCACTCCATTGCAATTCAAACCAACACATCTAATACATAAAATCTGCCCATAAAATTAATACACATACACCACACATTCACAAAACTTTGTATTTTCACGGCCTCTGCTACCTTGTTTTTTGTTTGTTTTGGTGTTTTGTTCATTTCATGTGAAGTCCATGGTGAGGTGATGAGCTGATGAGCGGTCGCAATATGAGGCAAAGAGCTGAGAGCGGCGGGCGATGCTACAGCCGACCTTCGCTGTGGAGGTTGTTCTGGTCCGTACGCAAGCTGGGTGCTTGTGTCGTTGGGGCTCGTGATGCCGATTGCCTGTGGAGGGTGTGTCGTCGGAGCTCATGCTGTGATGCCCCGCTTTTACGTGTATTTTCACTGAATAGTTGTTTTTAATTTAATTAATATAGTGGTTTATTTATTTTAAATTATTGTGTTTTAAATTGATTTTTAATTTATTTGCTGCGGTGTTTAATTTATTTAGTCGTTTTATGGTTTTTAAAATCGTTTTCGGCGGATCTGTTTTGGTTTTCGGAGTGAGGACTGGACCTCATTTCTTTTCCATCATCTTTTCTTTTTCTCTTTTCTTTTTTTTCTTCTTTCTCTTTTTTCTTCTTTTTCTTTCTTTTCTCTCCTCCTCGGTTCTCTCTCTCGCGCGACACACTCTCTCTCCTCTCCCTCACGCCGTTCCGTCCAGCCACCCAGGACAGCCGTGAGCCACACCACCACCACCGTTTTCTTCCCCTCCCTCCGGTGAACCACCCCACCAACTTTCATCCCCAACCGTGCCGCCATTTAGCTGAAAAACCACTATCAAGCCACACGGTTTTAGCTCCGATTTGCCGCCGTCGCTCCATCTCCGGCCACCACCTCTTCACCACTTTATCACCGACTCCTTGCCGTCCTAACCCACCCATTTCCGGCCTCATTCCGTCATCGGAGCAGCTCCCACGAGCTAGCTTTCTGATTTGGGTATTTTGGCCTTCCTCCTCCGTTTTCGCCGCCACCCACGGCCAAACTCCACTTCCACTAGCTTCATAAACATCCTTAGGCTATTCCCTATCGATCCCGAGCTTTGGTTTGTCCCCGTTCAAAAGTGGGTATTTTACAACCCACGGCCACAGTGAAATTTCACTGTTACGTTGCTTTTCTTCCGCCGTTTGCAATGCCGCGTGCTTTCAAAAAATATCATATAGCGCTGTAAGTATTTTTCAAACCCTACTTTTAGATTTAAATATATTATGCTCTTACAATATATATTTATCTGCTGGTTGGTTGATTCCGGACTGAGTCCAAGGAGTTCGGGGGTCTGATGGTTTGAGGACGGAGTGCTTGGTTATGTTTGTTTGTGATTTGGTTGGTTATTCGTGCCATGAGGCGTGCGTTGCATATTGCATACTTGTGCATTTTATTTTAATCGAGAAAATCCCGTTTTATTGGCTTAAATGGTTTTTGGGTGCGTGTGTCTCACGAGCCCAAGCCGGGATGAGTTATTATCTCGGTGGAGCTCCTCTGGTCATTCGGGAGTGGATAATATTGAGTGACATCCCCTGGGTTGTCGCAAGGTGACGACCGGATCGCACGATACAGTAACGCTGTCATGTTGACTCTGTGGTCCCTAGAGTGGCGGGGACTAGAGGATGGCCTGGCCAGGTACGCGCAGGGCTCGAGTTTGGGCATCGCTCGTTTAGGTGTCACATGCGTAGTTGTTACCTGCAGTGTGGGACAGAGCCAGGGTGTGTGGATGATCCCTAGGGGAGATCATGGTGCATGCATAATTGGATGGTTTTTATGGTTTTCGGATACGGGCAATTTTTTGAAAAAATGGCGAGGTTTGGTTTTGAGGCTTTTGATCCAGTTTCTGGGAAAATGGTGGTTTGGGCCATTATCTGAGATAATGGCGAGGTTTGGTTTTAAGCGATATGTTTTTTTGGGCCAAATGGGTTTTTGGCGTGCGTGGAAAAATATGGTTTTACGAGACGTGTGCGTTGGTTTTCCTTTCATGCATATTGTTTGAATTTTATATGTTTTTATCTAGTGGTGTTTGAATTTTACTTACCTGCGGCACCATTTTTAGTTCCGTAGATTTTGGTGCAGAGTTCGAGGAGGAGGAGGAGGCTGAGCCCGAGGATGTGGCTCCGCCGGAGTTCTGAGTGGAGTTTATGTTTTGTATTTGGCTTTGAAATAATATTTGTGTTTTGTAATATTTTATTATGTATGTTTTGAACAGCTTTGTATTAAACTAAAAAAAAAAAATTCTGGTACTTAGTTATTGACTTTACTTTTCGCTGCGTGTTTCTGGTGCACATTCGTTGCTTATCCACACACTTGGCACACATCGATAGGGTGGTGACCCGTGATGTCATCATCCGGATGTCTCGATTTTCCCGTGTCTGTGCATGGAGATTTGGGGGCGTCACACATGTCGTGCTCATAGTTGGGTTGTTTTTGTTGGTTTTTGTTTTGTGGGTTGTCTGTTTATTTAGTTTTAGTATAGGTATATGCTATTGGACTGTTTGTTCATAGTAATTGTCTCCACACTCCGCCTCCCTGGAAGTTGGAGGGGCCATCTAGTCTCTGGTCATACAGAGCGTTTACTCCCTCTTTTGAGAGTTTTAGAAGTTTAAGACAATATTTGTCACTTTGTGTGCGGGGAAGCTCCTGAGCAGTTGCGTTAGTTGATTTTATAGTCTGGTTCTCTTGACTTATAAGTCACAGTTGTAACTTCATTTACTGAATGAATGCAATGAAGCATATTTCCATAAAAAATAAAATAAAAAATAAAAAAAATCATGGCTCCACAAAAGTACAACTATATATCACTTCAATAATTTTTTACTAACTCACATCATCCCATTCTAATCTTTCATATACACAACTTAAATTCATAATGTGACGCCCCTAAATCCCCACATACGGATACGGAAAAATTGAGACGTCCGAATGATGACAACACGGGTCACCACCCTATCGACGAGTGCCAAGTGTGTGTATAAGCAACAAATGTGCAAAAAGAAACACGCAGCGGATAGCAAAGTCATATAACTAAGTACCAAAATTTTTCTTAGTTTAATACAAAGCGGTTCAAAACATACATAATAAAATATTACAAATCACAAATATTGTTTCAAATCCAACATGGCATAAACTCCAACTCAAAACTCCGGCAGAGCCGCCTCCTCGGGCTCAGCCTCCTCCTCCTCCTCGAACTCTGCACCAAAATCTATGGTACCAAAAATGGTGCCGCAGGTAAGTAAGATCCAAATGCCACTAGATAAAAGCATATTAAAACTCAAACAATATGCATAAAAGAATGCAAATGCACATGACCCGTAAACCACATTTTTCCACGCACGCCAAAATCCCATTTGGCCCAAAAACATAACCTTTAAAACCAGTCATCGCCATTATCCTAGATAATGGCCCAAATCAATAAACCACCATTTTCCCAGAAAATGGATCACAAAGCCTCAACGTAAACTCGCCATTTTCCTAGAAAATGGCCCGTATCCGAAAACCATAAAACTGATCCAATTATTGCATGCACCATGATCTCCCCTAGGGATCATCCGCACACTCTGGCTCCTGTGCCACACCACAGGTAACGTCTACACGTGTGACACCTAAACGAGCGATGCCCAGTACTCGCGCCCAGCGTGTCCCTGGACCAGGCCATCCTCTAGTCCCCGCCACTCTAGGGACCATGGAGTCGACACGACAACGTTAGCGTATCGTGCGATCCGGTCTCGCCCAGCGACAACCCAGGAGATGTCACTCAGTATTATCCACTCCCGAGTGACCAAAGGAGCTCCACTGAGATAATACCCCATTCCAGCTTGGGGTCATGATACACACGCATCCGAAAATCCATTTACACAATTAAAATCAGATTTTCTCAAATTAAATAAAATGCACATGTATGCTCCATGTAATGCACGCCTCAAGGCACAAATAACCAACCAATCACAAAACAACAAAACCAAGCAACTCGGTCCTCATCCATCCGACCCCCGAACTCCTGGGACTCAGTCCAGAATCAACCAACCAACAATCAAATAATTATTGTAAGAGCAAAACTATATTTAAATCTAAAAGTAGAGTTTGGAAAATACTTACAACGCTCTATAAGGTATTTTTTGAAAGCTTACGACGTTGCAAATGGTGGAGGAAAAGCAACGTAACAGTGTATTTTACACTGTGGCCGTGGGTAGTAAATTACCCACTGGGTCAAATCAAGACACGAAATTGATAGGGAATGGCCTTGAGATGTTTATGAAGCTAAAGGAAGTGAGCTTTGGCCGTGGGTGGAGGTGGAAACGGCAGTAGAAGAGCAAAAAGGGGCTGAACGGAGTTGAGCTCGTGGGAGATGCTCCGGCAATGGATCGGGGCCAGAATTGGGTGGGTTAGGACGGCAAGAGGTAGGGAAGAAGCTGTGAAGAGGTGGTGGCCGGAGGTGGAGCAACGGCACCGGAAACGGCTCAAAACTGTGCAGAAAGATGGGGCTCTAGGTGGTGATCGGCGGCTCGGATGGAGGTGATTTTTGGTGGGGGTGTTCACCGGCCGGAGGGGAGTTGATTGGTGGTGGCTGTGTCGGTCACGTCGGCCGAACGGCGATGGGTCGGGGTGGAGAGCTGGACGGCGACAGGAGGGAAGGGGAGCTGCGGCGCGCGCACGGGAAAGGAGGAAAAAGAAGAAGAAAAGAAAAAGAAAGAAAGAAGAAAAGAAGAAAAGGGAAAAATAAAAAGAGAAAAGAAAAGAAATGAGGTTCAATCCTCATTTCCGGAATCCAAAAACTGATCCGCCGAAAACGATTTTAAAAACATAAAACGACTAGAATAAATTAAACACCACATGAAATAAAATAAAACCAATTTAAAATACAATAATTTAAAATAAAAGAACTAATATATTAATTAAATTAAAAACCCCTTCAGTGAAAATACACGTAAAAACGGGATATCACATCCTCCCCCCTTAAAAACAAATTTTGTCATCGAAATTTGCAAGATCAAACACCAACTTGAAACAAGCCACATAATTCCATTGAGACCAAGTTTAAGAAACGTACCGTCATTTACTCAAACAAGTAGGGGTACTACTCCCTCATGTCAGCTACTCTCTCCCAAGAGAAATCTTGAGCTAACGGATCCCCGCATGTCACCTTTACCAGAGGTATCGTCTTGGATCTCAACTGTTGCTCTTTTCAATCCATAATCTGCGAAGGAACAACCTTATAAGTAAGGTCCAATTGCAACTGAATACTCTCTGGGTCGACAAAGCGTGGCTCTTGTTGTCCAAAACTCTTCTTCAAGGATGATACATGGAAGACATCGTGAATATCCCCAAAATATTCTGGCAAAGCAACTCTATACGCGACAGACCCTATCTTCTCCAAAATCTGAAAAGGGCCGACATACCTTGGATCCAATTTCCTCTTTTTACCACAATGCTTAACTCCTTTCATGGAAGAGACTTTGAGATAAACCCAATCACCTTCTTCAAACAATAACTCTCTCCTCCTTGTATCGACGTAGCTTTTCTGATGACTCTGAGTTGCCGCCATTTTATCCCTGATGATCCGAACTTGGCTTTGCATCTCTTGAATTATTTCAGGCCCAATTATTTTATTCTCCTCGACTTCATCCCAACACAAAGGCGATCTGCACTTCCTCCCATAAAGAGCTTCATAAGGAGTCATCTGAATGGACGCATGGAAGCTATTATTATATGCAAATTCTATGAGCGGCAAGTGGTTTTCCCAACTCCCTTGAAATTCCATAACACATGCTCATAACATATCTTCAAGGGTCTGAATAGTGTGCTCTGATTGGCCGTCCGTCTGCGGGTGATATGCAGTACTGAACTTCAACTTAGTACCCAATGCTGCCTGCAAACTTTTTCAAAACTAAGACGTGAACCTTGGGTCCCGATCCGACACAATACTCTTCGGTATACCATGCAGCCGCACTACCTCTTTCACATACAAGCAAGTCAACTTACCCAAGGAATCAGTGTTATTAACAGGCAAGAAATGAGTACTCTTCGTTAACCGATCAACAATCACCCAAACTGAGTTCTTCCCACTAGGGGTCCTCGGTAAGCCCACTACAAAATCCATCGTGATGTCGTCCCACTTCCACTCAAGAATAGAGAGGGGTTGGAGCATACCGGCGGGTCTTTGATGCTCGGCCTTGACTTGACGACATGTGTGGCATCTTTCGATATACAAGGCAATATCCTTCTTCATTCCATCCCACCAATAATTTTTCTTCAAGTCTCGGTACATCTTCATACTACCAGGATGGACTGAATAAGGGGCCACATGAGCTTCTGCCATAATCCGCTCCTTGAATTCCATACTATAATGCAACAACCCTCGAGATTTTCTGACTCTTTTTCTGATATCCAACAGCTTCGGATCCTTCCTTTGAAGAGTCTTCAATTCCTCAAAATTAGTTACTCGAATATCAAGAACTGAAGATAATATTTCCTCTTACTGTGAACTCTCAATAAGGAGTCTTCTCATCCCGCAAAGTAAAGAATCCAATTTTGACGACTCAGCTTCATCTTCCAAGTGCGATTTTCGACTCAAAGCATCAACAACTATATTTGCCTTCCCCGGATGATACTTGATCTCGCACTAGTAGTCACTGATTCACTCTAGCCATCGCCTCTGCCTCATGTTCAGATTCTTTTGGGAAAACAAGTGCTTCAAGCTCTTATGATCGGTATATACCTCGCAAGCCTCCCCATACAAAAAGTGCCGCCAGATCTTAAGAGCAAATACAATCGTAGCCAATTCTAAATCGTGCGTCGGATAATTCTTCTTATGATCCTTTAGCTAATGGGATGCATAAGCAACCACCCGTCCTTCCTGCATAAGGACAACCCAATCCAAATTTAGACGCATCGCTGAAAACTACGAATGGCTTATGCGGTTCTGGAAGTGCCAACACTGGTGCAGCTGTCAACCTGTTCTTCAATTCTTGGAAGCTTCTCTCACACTTATCTAACCAAATAAATTCTACATTCTTTCTAGTCAAAGCTGTGAGAGGTCCGGATAGGCAAGAAAATCCCTCCACAAATCTTCGGTAATATCCGGCAAGTCCCAAGAAACTCCGGATCTCACGCACGATCATCGGATGCTGTCATGATAAAATGGCTTCCACCTTACTATGATCAACAGCCACCCCGTCTCGGGAAATCACATGCCCAAGAAATCTGACTTCCTCCAACCAGAATTCATATTTGCTGAGCTTGGCATACAACTGGTGTTCTCTTAATTTCCCAAGAACTAGACGAAGATGATAAACACGCTCTTCGAAATCTCGGGAATAAATTAAAATATCATCAATGAACACTACAACAAAGGAATCCAAATAAGGTCTAAATACCCGATTCATTAAATCTATAAAAGCAACAGGGGCATTGACTAACCCAAAAGGCATCACCTTAAATTCATAATGCCCATATCTTGACCGGAAAGCAGTTTTGGGTACATCCTTGTCCCTTATCCTCAAATGGTAGTATCCTGACCTCAAATCAATTTTCGAGAACACATCTGCTCCTTGAAGCTGATCAAACAAATCATCGATTCGTGGGAGAGGATATTTATTCTTGATGGTCACCTTATTTAATTCTCGATAATCAATGCACATACGGAGGGTTCCATATTTCTTTTTAACAAATAGCATTGGCGCACCCCACGGCGAAGTACTTGGTTGAATGAACCCCTTATCTACCAGCTCTTGCGACTGAACCTTCAACTCTTTTAATTCAGCTGGTGCCATACAGTAAGGAGCTTTATGTACAGGGGCCGCTCCAGGTTCCAAGTTAATAACAAACTCCATTTCACGAACAGGGGGTAGCCCAGGCAAGTCATCCACAAACACGTCTGGAAATTCTTCCACAACGGGGATATCTACCAATGATTTCTTCTCAGACTACGTAGACACCATTTGGACTAAGAAGGCATCCGCTCCGCATGCAATCTCTCTTCTTGCTTGAATTGCCGATATAACTACCGGCTTTTCTTTTAGCTTACTCCCCGTAAATTCCAAATAATCCTCATCTGGAAGCTGAAAGCTAATTACCCGACTTCTGCAATTAATACTCGCAGAATATCGGTATAGTCAATCCATCCCAAGGATGATATCAAAACCCAGCAGCTTAAACACAACCAAATCAACATCCAAAAACCTTCCATCAAAATTTAAAGGACAACCCAATGCAACCTTGGAACACCATACCACATCACCATTTGGTAGAGCCACTACCAATGACTTTGGCAAAGGTTCTGTAACCAAATTACACATCTGAGCGAAAGTGAAAGATACAAACGATTGTGATGCATCCGAATCAAACAAAGTGCAAGCATAAAATTCATATAAACGGACTCTCCCTGAACCAAACACATTAACCCATGAAATCCGAATATAAAGAAGAACCCAAAACACACCACAATCAAATCCAAAAATTAAGTTAAATTAGATCCATACCTATAATCACTCCAGCATCATGAGTTGTTGATGCCTCATCATCAACATCTCCGCCTGTAACAGCATAAATCCGGGCTTGCACTGTTTGCCTTTGATTTGTTCTTCCACCACGTCTACCTCCACATCTTCCTTGAAATGGCCTAGGACACTCACGAGCAAAGTGCCCCTGCTGGCCACAATTATAGCATCGAGCCCCACCTGAAGGGCACTCACCCACATGGGCTCTATTACAAACTCCGCAAACTGGCACTCGTCCTCCCATACGAACACCCGAGGTCGCTTGTGGTTGAGTTCCGATCCGCTGAACAAATTTCTGAGGCGAACCCGAACTACTTCCTTCACCAGAAAAACTCCGCCTCTTATGTCCTGAAGGGGAGCCCATACTCAGATTATTCTCTCGCTCTACAAGAGTGGCCAAGTCCACTAAATCCTGAAAAGTGGAAATCCGGTGGCAGACCACCATTCTGCGTATATCAGGACGCAGACCCTTCTGGAAATGCTCGTCCTGCATTTCCAGAAGGGTCTGCAATGAGGTGGGGAGCAAATCGCCCAAGCTCTATAAATCTTCTGGCATATTGTTCCACGGTCATACTCTCTTGGACCAAGCCTGAGAACTCTCTTGCTTTTTGCCGCCTCACAGAAGCGGGAAAGAATCGATCATTAAATTCTTTCTTAAAGCGCTGCTAGGTCACAGCGGTGAAAGACCCCAATTCTGACTCCAGCATTACTCTCTTTGTATCCCACCACTCAGAAGCGGTACCTTGCAACAGATAGTTGGCATAGAATACTTGTTGCGCCTCAGTGCAACCACATACCTCAAAAGTTCTTTCCAAATCTTTGACCCACTTTCCAGCCCGTAGTGGATCCTCTTCTCCAGTGAAGGGTGGAGTTCTATGCGCTAGAAAGCGCTCAAATGTGCATCCAGCTTGCACCACTCCACACGGCCCTCCTTGTGGCCAAGGCCCTCCTTGTTGTGCCCAAGGACTTCCTTGCTGTGGCCAAGGACCTCCTTGTTGTGGCTAAGGCCCTTCCTGTTGTGGCCTAAAATTTTGCTGCATGAATTCCGTCATCTGCCTTATCGCTTTGGCTATAGCATCATCCCTCGGCATATCGACCCGAAGCTCTTGAGTAGACTTTCTTGGCCTCACCATTTTCCTGCCACAACACAACCTTTGACCCCCTTTAAGAAAACAAATAAAACCAACAACATAAAACCAAAAACCAAAACCAAACCACACAACAAGAAACAAAAAGAAACCAGCATGCAATAACATAACTAAATAAATAAATACAAGCAAACAAGCTCAAATAAATTCAAAACAAATAAAACAAATCAAATAGCAACTTTACTTAAAATAAATTTTAAAACACAACTTTAAAAACATCTGGTACTACGCCTACGAGACATGTGGTTTTACCCAGAGCCAAACCGCTCTGATACCACCTGTGACGCCCCCAAATCCCCACATACGGACACGGGAAAATCGAGATGTCCGGATGATGACAACACGGGTCACCACCCTATCAACGAGTGCCAAGTATGTGTACAAGCAACAAATGTGCAAAAAGAAACACGCAGCGGATAGCAAAGTCAAATAACTAAGTACCAGAATTTTTCTTAGTTTAATACAAAGCGGTTCAAAACATACATAATAAAATATTACAAACCACAAATCTTGTTTCAAATCCAACAACATGGCATAAACTCCAACTCAAAACTCTGGAGGAGCCGCCTCCTCGGGCTCAGCCTTCTCCTCCTCCTCGAGACCCATAAACCACATTTTTCCACGCACGCCAAAATCCCATTTGGCCCAAAAACATAACCTTTAAAACCCGTCCTCACCATTATCCCAGATAATGGCCCAAATCAATAAACCACCATTTTCCCAGAAAATGCATCACAAAGCCTCAACGTAAACTCGCCATTTTCCCAGAAAATGGCCCGTATCCGAAAACCATAAAACTGATCCAATTATTGCATGCACCATGATCTCCCCTAGGGATCATCCGCACACTCTGGCTCCTGTGCCACACCGCAAGTAACGTCTACGCGTGTGACACCTAAACGAGCGATGCCCAGTACTTGCGCCCAGCGCGTCCCTGGACCAGGCCATCCTCTAGTCCCCGCCACTCTAGGGACCATGGAGTCGACACGACAGCGTTATCGTATCGTTCGATCCGGTCGTCGCCCAGCGACAACCCAGGGGATGTCACTCAGTATTATCCACTCCCGAGTGACCAGAGGAGCTCCACCAAGATGATACCCCATCCCGGCTTGGGGTCGTGATACACACGCACCCGAAAATCCATTTACACGATTAAAACCGGATTTTCTCAAATTAAATAAAATGCACATGTATGCTCCATGTATTGCACGCCTCAAGGCACAAATAACCAACCAATCACAAAACAACAAAACCAAGCAACTCGGTCCTCATCCATCCGACCCCCGAACTCCTGGGACTCAGTCCGGAATCAACCAACCAACAATCAAATAATTATTGTAAGAGCAAAAATATATTTAAATCTAAAAGTAGAGTTTGAAAAATAATTACAGCGCTATAAGGTATTTTTTGAAAGCTTACGACGTTGCGAACGACAGAGGAAAAACAACATAACAGTGTATTTTTACACTGTGGCCGTGGGTAGTAAATTACCCACTTTAGAACGAGGACAAACCAAGCACAAAATTGATAGGGAATGGCCTTGAGATGTTTATGAAGCTAAAGGAAGTGAGCTTTGGCCGTGGGTGGCGGTGGAAGAGCAAAAAGGGGCTGAACGGAGTTGAGCTCGTGGGAGCTACTCTGGCAACGGATCGGGTCTAAATTGGGTGGGTTAGGACGGCAAGAGGTAGGGGAAGAAGCTGTGAAGAGGTGGTGGTCGGAGGTGGAGCGACGACACCGAAAACGGCTCAAAACCGTGTAGAAAGATGGGGCTCTAGGTGGTGATCGGCGGCCCAGATGGAGGTGATTTTTGGTGGGGGTGTTCACCGGCCGGAGGGGAGTTGATTGGTGGTGGTTGTGTCGGCCACGTCGACCAGACGGCGATGGGAGGGAAGGGGAGTTGCTGCACGCGCACGGGAAAGGAGGAAAAAGAAGAAGAAAAGAAAAAGAAAGAAAGAAGAAAAGGAAAAAGGAAAAAGGAAAAATTAAAAAGAGAAAAGAAAAGAAATGAGGTCCAATCCTCACTTCTGGAATCCAAAAATTGATCTGCCGAAAACGATTTTAAAAACATAAAACGACTAAAATAAATTAAACACCAATCAAATAAAATAAAACCAATTTAAAATACAATAATTTAAAATAAAAAAAACTAATATATTAATTAAATTAAAAACCCCTTCAGTGAAAATACACGTAAAACGGGGTATCACACATAGAACATACTAACATACTTGCTGCCCATGTATATCAATCCAACATGAATATACATATTTTGTCCATTTAACACTTGAGCTCCACACAAATCGATTACACAACCAAATAGTCATATAGATTTCATATTACAATTAATATGCATAAACATCAATCACCCAACCTTCACAAACACTTTACTCAATTTACAAGCTTTTTGGTAATACATACATATTCCCAAGTTACCATCCAATACTAACACACAACCCATAAAAAGTTTCCTACCAATACATCACTTCCTCATAGTTTATTGAACCAATATGTTCAGTTTATAAAATCTGTCCCTATCATTTATACACTAACTCAAACACAATCAATAAGTTGTGCAAGCTTCATTCATACAATACATTCAATGTACAAAAATGTGTCTAGACACTAATCTCAATGTACAAATGGTCTTTCAAGTTTCATACATCAACAACATTCCCCAACACTTCACATGGCATCCGACTATTTCACAAACTACATAACCATCCCCTTACTTCACATAGCAAGACACATCACAATTAAACATTTATCACATCTTATCAATTATCACAATCAATACTTTCAATATATATATAAATACAATTCTGTCCATACTAGGTGTGTACAAATAAGCCATTTTCCTAATCTGACCAGTTTAACCGACCTAACCCAATAAAAAATACCTGAACCATTTCAGTATTATTCGAAAGTGGAAATGGACGTGCCCATTTTTTATTTAACTGGGAATTACTCGATACCCGTTTCTCTTTATTTCTCTCGCTCTCTCCCTCTTGCTCATACACCGTAGCAGGCTAGCATTCGTGCAGCTCTCTCCCTCTTGAAGGCTTTGTTCCTCCACCTTCCTTCGACGAGGGTCCAATGGAGACCGAAGAAGAAATAGCCCTAGCCTATAAAGAACTCTATGGCCCCGCGTACAATGGAGAGAGCCATTTGGGAAGGCCAAAGAGGTTGTTATAGCTGTTTAGAAGTCCGTCATGAATGCCAAGTAGAACATTGTCTCAGTGCCGACGACCAGATAGCTTACTTTCCCACATAGGTATATTGTGGTTTCTAAAAGTTAGCACTTTTTTTCTCAGACATCCATTTGGATCGTGTCTACTTTTTGGTACTTTTTTGTAATGAATCTGTGCAAACTAGAAAATGAATTCGAGTCAATTTGCAATTTGTTTGATATAGTTATCTTGTTAATACAAACTCCTATGTAAGATCTTTGAAACATCTCATAGTGATTTCAATGTTCTTGTACCTCCCCTTGTAGCATTGAGTACATATGAGTTTGTGGACATAAAAAATGAGAAATATTTGGGTGTTTTCCAATTCTTCAATTTGGCTTTTGGAACTGAAAATATTATTCCATATTTTCAATATTTTCCTATTATATATGTGTTTGGTTGTTGAGAAATTGTGACAACATAAGTGATCTCTACTTTTTAAAAAGAAGTTACAAAATCAAAAAAAAAAAAAAGGGTATGGTAATCGGGCAACAGTAATTGGTTTGGAAATGACGGATTTGTCAATGAATGTAATCGGGGAGGTAAAATGTTGATTTGGGCTGGGTCAGGTCAGGTGAACAATCCTAGTCCATACTATCAATTTCTTGTGCATATAAACTCAAAATATACCAATTTACAAAACTTTGCTAGCTCAACTATAAACTTCCTAAGTTCATGGAATCAACGCCATATCATGCAACTACACACATATAATTAAACCCATTATCTATTTAAACTCAAAATACAACAAAATAACACCAAAGAAACATACTAAACCCATGGCTTGTTCAAACTCCACACACAACAAACCAACATAACCCCCTACTTCACAATCTCCACACTTCACTTACAACTACAATTAAATCTTAACCACACTTCATTTCTTCTAAGTCTACCACAATTGACACAGTTAATATATATAGAAAAATCTATCCAATATAATACAACGCAATTTTAGTTTCACAACATAACATTTTCTAAATGTAAAGGGATAAAAGATATACCATAAATCAAAGGGATGTCGTGTGGGGGTTTTTGGTGGACTTGCACAGTTGAGATACAGGACAAGTTTGGGGCATGACAATGTAGGGACTTGATGGCTCACGGTGGTGTTTAAAATAGAGGATGTGGTAGAGGAGGTCTCAGACTGCTCTGACTAGAGATGCTAATAGAAAGGCTGGGTGGTTTTTTATGGTAGTTCACGGCTGAGTAAGGGCTGTTTAGAGAAGGGTTGTAAGGTTCTCCACTAGCTGCAGTGATTATGGTCGTGCGTGAAAGAGATGGTGGAGAGGGGGGTTGGAGGCTTGAGGTGTTGGTGTCGGTTCTTGACAGCGGCGGCGTCGAGTGTGAAGAAGTGGCTCACAGTGGCACTCTATGGTTAGGAAGATCGTGGGGGCAAAGGTAGAAATCTAGAGATAGGGGTTTTGAGAGTGAGGCGGTCATGGCTGGTGGTGGCCTAGTGGCTCACGGTACAAGGATGGTGGCTGAAAGAGAAAACAAAGACGAAAACAATGATGAAGAAAGAGAGAGGCAGTGTTTGACGGTGACTACCTGGAGGGTGTTTGGCCGTGTGTGAGCCTTATGGTGACTGCTATTCATGGCAGCTCAGTGGTTGCTAGTGGTGGTCAGTGCAAGAGAAGAGAGGGAGAGGGTGCAGGGCACAGGCTGGAGAGGATGGCACAGTGGGAGAGGGGAGGAAAGAAAGAAGAGAATAGAGGGAAGATAGGGAAGGGAAATTAGGGTTTTGGGAAATTAGATCCTATTCCTACATTTGGGGTTGATTTAAATCCAACGGTGGAGATAAATCTAACTTAAATAAAAGATTAATAGAAAATAAAGAAAAGAAATAATTGAAAGGGAAATACACTAACTTTTAAAACCAAACTCTTTATTCTTGATTCAAATAATATTTTTCATCATAAAATAAAAGAACAAGTTTTTATAAATATTTCTTAGAGAAATAAGCTTGGTCCAATAAGACTAAAAAATACCTAATTGAAAATAATTTAGACTTTTAAAATATTTGGAAGGATTTTAAAAAAATTGGCTCAATTTAAAAATCATTTGCTAGATCTTTAAATAAAGATTAGATATTTAAAACGATTAGGTAGGGCTTGTGGCCAACCCGAGAGGGAAAGGAGTGGTTGGTCACAAGTTGCTCAACCACATACATTACAGTAGCAAGCTATTTGACCATGTGCTTCTCGGCCGTGTGCACCTTGCATGAGAACATGCAACATGCTCACCTTTCTTGGCCTAGAAGTTGCAAAGCACAAAGGTGTATGTCAACATGCATGGCAGGCACAATGACTGCCACCTCTCATAGCGGGCAACCTCTTGCCCGCCACGAAGCCTCCTCACCCATGGAGGGCAATCATCCCAACATGAGCAGGTAAGCCTTTATCCACCCCAAAGAGCCATAGGTACCTCTCCATGCAAGTCTTTTCAGTCAACAACCACCACAACAAGTTACATGGCCCATGCGACATGCACCACCGACCACCACCTCTCACGGTCAAAGAGCACAATACACTCATACACAACTTCCAACCATGGAGAGTGGCCAGCCACAGCTTGACCAAGCAAAGTTTCTTGGTCAAGTATAGAAAGTGGCTCAACTAACAGGGTCACTTGGCTTGGAGATCCTCGATCACGATGACAACAAAGTGGTCTTGGCAATGGATTTCTCAGCCACAAGAAGGTGCCCAACCAATGAGAAGTTGCTTTGCCACTTGTTGGTCAAGGCTTCTTACTCAGTGACAGCCAACGGCCAACAGCCACACATAATTCCACAAACACAGTTGGCTCAGAAATATTGCTTTACACAACCACAATGAACTTTGCTCAAAGATGCAATTAAAAAAAGAAAAGAAAAGAGGAGCAACAATCGGCAATGGATAATCTCAGTCAAGCAAAAATCGGCTACAGTGGATGAGTCATCGTAGTTTGTCTTTCTCAAAGTTTTCTGTGTCTTTCATTTTTACTAATGAAATTAATTCTTGTGAAAACGAGACACCAAAATTTCTACACCACACACATGATTTGGTGAACCCAGTCTGGGTGTCATATCACGGTTCTGAGCTTCCTCCACTGAAATGGGGGTTCTGAGCCTGATTTCGTTTCCTTCACTAAAACATGCGATTTCCTCCATTGAACCCAAGCGATTTCCTCTATTGAAACATCCTCTCATCATGCCTAGCCGATTTCATCCATAGAAAAATCCTCTCCTCATGCCCAGCTGATTTCATCCACAGAAACCCTTCCTCTCCTCATACCTCCTTGGAAATTATTGCAAAAACTGTATAATATATGAGGAAAGACTTGTACTTTTAGAAAACTGAGAAAGCACAACTTCTTCAAGAAGGAAAAATCAAATAAAATAATAGAAACATAATTTTCATACTTTTAGAAATCTACTCTCAATATTCTGCTTCTCTAGAGCAGCAAGAAGAAAGAGCATAAATTGATTGTCAAATTTAATTTTATAAAAATTTGCCAGAAAGTCACGGAAAATAGAAAAGAACCTTTCTACCAGTGTGCGTAGGACTGAGTCCATGTACAGTTCGAAGAGATAGAAGAAGCAGGTTATGAAGTCTCATAATTGAGTCTAAGTAGGTTCTCATCTTGCACTTTCTTACCAACCCAGTTTGTTAATTCGTTCATCTTTGAGAATCCAGATGATAAGATCTTGATTTCCATTATATTCTCTCTCTCTCTTTCTCTCTCTCTCTCTCTCTCTCTCTCTCTCTCTCAAAATTTTATTCCATTTTCAGGTTATTTTCTAGAAATTTACTCTCAACTCCAACAACTAATAGATGAAAAAATACATGCATGTGTCTGTAGGTTATGAAGTCTCAAAATCAAGATTGAGAAAATGATTGTTATTGGTTGTGGGTCCTGCCACTCATCGAGATAAGGAGAAAAAAAAAACAGCTCAACAAAGTGTGCGATGTGTGTTGTGAACAGAGGCGGCTGTGTAGTCCAAAATATGGCTACTAGCAAGCCGCTCTGCTGCATCTTGAACCTCTGCCATGATCACTTGGATTATCTACACTAACCAGTTTGGCTTTTTAGCGAGGTCAAGCATCTCTCTTTCAATAGGCAGTGACAAGTCACTTGACTGCCCAACCTCACTCAACAAGCGGTGACAAGTTACTTGGTTGTCTGACCTTACTTATCGTGCTTAAAAGGTGGGACAAATCCATTGACTATTTGACCTCCCAGGCGCTCAACAGGCAAGACAAGTCCTTTAACTACCCAACCTCACTTATTGCACTCAAAAGGCGGGACAAGTTCTTTGATTGCCTAACCTTCCAGGCGCTCAACAAGTAGGACAAGTCCTTTGTCTGCCTGACCTCACTTATCAAGCTCAAAAGGCGGGACAAGTCCCTTGACTACCCAACCTCACACATTCGCGCTCAAAAGGCAGAATTAGTTCTTTGACTGCTCGACCTCCCAGTTGCTTAACAGGATGGACAAGTCTCTTGATCACCTAACCTCTCTTGTACACAGAAAAGTTAAGTCACTAGACTCGCACCGGGATAACAACACTAGCATGACATCTTCTCTAGCAAATATTGGGTATATGCACTCACACCCCAACTGCTGCCAATAGGTTACTTTCGGGAAAGAGCCTTCAAGCTTCACAAACCGCCTTGCGTGCCTTCGGGTACGAGTTAAAGGGCTCAAGAACTACTTGAGATAGACCTAGGGGGTCAATAGGCTCCTTAACCACATAGTGTTGGTTACTACAAACAAACTCTAGCATCAATACCAAAATGTAAACACCCACAACAATTCACAAAAATGGGTGAAAATCTGCTAACTCCACGAAAACAAAAATGATCAGTAGAGTACGCACTTTTTGCTAATGATAAAACGATCTTGTGTGGCCTATCTAGCAAATGTCCTTACAAGCAAATTCAAAGCCGAGTCTCTTGACTTGCACCAAACAATGGTGATGACAATCCCTTAGGATGCTTTGACCTTCAGTAAAGCCGAGTCCTTAGACTTGCTGCGAACTAAGGGCGGCGACCGCCCCTTGACTACCCAACCCCATTGCTCCAAGCCGAGCTCAGCGCTTGCAACTAAAACAGTCTAGCACATTTCTCGCCTACCTCACCAAGCCAAGCCCCATGCTCACTTGACATTTCCCACCCAAGTCGAGCTCCACACTCGCACTTAGCACAGTCAAGTACATCCCCCACCTAACTCCCAAT
Organism: Carya illinoinensis; assembly: GCF_018687715.1. Taxonomy (NCBI): domain Eukaryota; kingdom Viridiplantae; phylum Streptophyta; class Magnoliopsida; order Fagales; family Juglandaceae; genus Carya; species Carya illinoinensis. The sequence goes on along the minus strand of NC_056759.1, from coordinate 22,961,620 downwards.
GCAAGCCCCACGCTCGAACATAGCGCAGTCGAGTACATCTCCCGCCCAAACAGAGCTTTGCACTCGCACACAATGCGGTCGAATACATCTCCTGCCTAGCTCTCCAAGTCGAGCTCTGTACTTGCACTTAGTGCAATCAAGTACGTCTCCCGCCTAGCTTCGCATTCAAAAATCTTTATTGCTTAACACAAACAAAACAAAAAACCAAGGAAAAACTCCTATAAATTATTTTTCTATAGATTTTTGCTAGCTATCTCAATCATAATTTAACCTAAAGATTCTCAAGGCCTTCTGGTTGAGCAAGTCAGCCGAAAGAAACCCGAGACATCTATTAGAGGGTAAAATCCCCTTAACCCATAGGCCTACACTAGTCTTAGCCTAGGGGTGAGTACCGACTTAATCGAAGTTCAAATTTGAACTCCAACTTCGACTTCGACTTGTGTAGACTTCAATCTGGCTCTAAGCCAGAGTGGGGTTGGATTTGAGTTTTTTTTTTTTTTTTTTTCCATATTTAGCCTTTTTTTTTTAAAAAAAAAGAGAAAAGAGTTTTTGTGAGCATTCAAATTTTAATTTTTTCAAAAATTAAAAACTAAAACTAAATCATTCGTTGATGATTTACTTTTATACTAATATCTAACTTATTTTTATACTAGACTTATAGTACTATAGTTCTAATTACATGTTATTATACTATAGTATTACTCATTATTTCTAGTGTCTAATTGTATGTTATTATACTATAGTATTATGTGTTATTAACTTATTATATTAAACTTATTTATTTCTATATTATAGTATTGCATGGTATTATATTATACTATTGTCTAACTTATTTTTACACTAGACTTATTTTTAGTGTCTAATTACATGTTATTATACTTTAGTAAATTAGTATTATTTGTTATTAACTTATTACAGTATTTTTTTTTTAATAGCAAACTTAGCACTCTATATTCATAAAACAGCAACAAAATTACATCACAGATTCAGACCAAATAATTTGAGAGATACATTCAGGAAAAGAATCCCACCAAATTATCAAATCCTCTATATGCTTAGCAAATCTTGCTAAGTTGTGAGTTGCTTCATTTGCCATGCACCCCTTATGTTAAACTGAACATCTTGGTATTCTCTTCATTAACTGTTTCACTTCATGAGCTAAATTGCCCCAAGCTGACCTTAACTCCGAAGTATTGTTTAATTCCTCTACCAAAATTAAAGAATCACTTTCAATAACCAACTCTAAAATTCCCATTGGAATGCAGAATTGTTGTCCTCTTAGTATTGCTAATAACTCCACCTCCATAGGATCAGTCACATCATTTTCCTTTTTGCTTGTAGAAAACAAAACCACTCCTCTATCATTCCTCAACAGCATTCCTACACCTACTCTATCCTGATTTTCAAAAATTGCCCCATCCACACTAAGCTTCAAAGCACCTGGAGATGGAGGTTGCCAACAAGAGATTTGTGTTTTTCTCGGGTGCCTCACATCCCTAACCTCTTTATATTCAGTTGCCATAGACAAAGCTTTATCAATAGCCATATAAGCTTGTATAGTTTTTTGTTAAAAAATCTGCTGGTTTCTCCTATATCACATGCCCTATGCTATAAGGAAAATTTTTTTAACATCACCAGGCCTTCCCTCTTCCATGACATCCATTGCAATCTGTATGACATCCTTTTGCACATCAGTATTCAATAAACCCCGAAAATGCTTGTGCCATGATTGAATTACCAGTGGACAATAGCATAATGCATGCCCCACATCTTCCTCATTATTGCACCACACACACTGTCAGATGAGAAGAGAGAGAAAGGGCTCAGAGGCCTAGTTTTAGATCTAACCTAATTTACTCTTTAAAATAGAAACTCTCAATATAATATAACCCAGTTTTCCTAAATTGAAATCTCAAAGTTCAAGATATCACCATTGTCCAACCTTCTGAAAAGCATCCCTAATTTTTCTCATCAAAAACCCTACAAGAGCTGTTTAAAAGATTTGAAGCTTGCATTTGATTATGATTTGAGCTATATTGAAGGAGTTGGTTATAATGGGTCTGAGGTTGTTGGGGACGTGGGACTTATTAGTAAATTGTGTTGTTATGAGCTAATGATAGAAAGTGAATGCTATAGAGGAAGAGAAAGGGATTGAAAAGGCATTAGGAGGAAGAGAATGTGGTGAAGAAGAAATGATTGTCTTTCGATCATTCTCAATTTACTTGATATGTTGGTAATGGAGATATGGTCTTTCCTTGTGTTCCATGTTTTAGAGATTGTTCCTTTTTTTTGGTTTAATCAAGCTGCAAACTTTTATACATATATAAACCAAGTACATGAGCCCTGGCTCCTTATTTATAGAAAAGTATTGTTCTATGGTGGTTCTTCACCACCATGGAAATCTAACATACATTGAGGAATAAAGTTAAGAGGGATATTTCCATAGACCTGCATTGAAGCTACCCATTGCGCCAAGTTGTGCGGACATCAATTTTTATCTCGGTGTGTTTTTACAACTTTCCAATCTTCAAAGTTGCCAAGATCGAAGATGCTTGATATCTCTGATGATGTTTTTCATGGTCCAGTCTGTGGCTTGCTTTTTTCTGTTTATAGCTTGAACGACCAGATTTGAGTACCCTTGAAATGTTATTTTCTTCAAACGTAGTCTAACAGCTTCTTGCATGATCATCAAAGATATAGCTGCCTCCCCAATGTTAGGATTAATGCTTTGTATGAAGTCAGTTTTCACTATTATTACCCTGCCAGCTTTTGATTTGCATATTGTTGCAACATTGCTACCCTCTTTTCTCATCACCACATCAAAAGCTAAAAGATGGAACCCTCTAGGTGGTAAACTGTTGCTATTTTCTGAAGCTTTTGATTTTTCTATCCATGCTTTTATATGCTCATGGTAGGATTTGTGAAGATTTGAGACGAATTGCTAGGGTGGAAGACTTTCTTGATCATGCACTACCTTGTTTCTAAAGTACCATAGATCTTCCATTGAAAGTGTAGCAAATAGTTAAAAATTGTGGTGCCCTTCCATTGGGATATTTAAACCGTGCAAGGGATTGATGATGATTGATATACAATCTTTGATGGATTGGATTGCAATACATGTTTTGTCCAGGGGCCATGGTGAGCTTCTTGATCGGTGCAAAACTGCAAGTGCAAAGTTATAGTTTTATAGTAAAGTGATGAGAATAGTATCGTCCTTAGGGATTGGTAACTTACTTTTGACAAGTATTGAAATTATACTAGTCTTGACTCTATTTAGAAAAGTCCCTAGGATTTTTGTAATTGTAATTTAAAATAAAATTAATTCAAAGAAAATACTCAAAGGAAAGAAAGATATTGCTCAAAGATCAAATCAATGGGAAAGAAAACTTGTAGGAAATTGATTTCACGTAATCCCTCACTATGCCTTACTTATCTAACTAATTGAATTTAATTCTCTTTCTTTGTTAGCAAATCTCTAACTCATCCAAAATCCTCTTTGGATAGTCAATTGAAAATTATTCTTGCTCATCATTTTACACAAGAGTATGGAAATTAAAAAAGCAAGAAAGTAATAAGACTAATGATTTTAATACTACATAGGTTCAGACAAGTCTTTCGATCTCTATATTTACCTATGCCGAAATATTCAAGATCTATCCTATAATTCACTCTTTCGATAGAAAATTACAAGATTAAAATCATCTAATTAATGACTAGTTAGTTAGAAGCGATAAGCTCATAATAAATCAGACAAATAAAGAAAGAATTATTTTAAATTAGCATAGAAAATCAAGCATAGTTCAGAACTATATTACATGTTTTTCTAAAATAAAGAAAATTTAATGCATGCTAAAAATTAAATTTAACATAAATGAATTCACCATATTTTTTTTGAAAATAATAGAAAAAAAATAAATACTGAAAAAAAATACTCTCGTAGTCCTGCAACATCGTTCTTCAATTTTTCTAGAATTCTCTTTCTCTCAGCCGCATCCTAGTCGCAGCGTCCTTTTCCGTTCGTCCCCAAAGAGAACAAGCCCCCCAATAATACTAAAGCCCCCCATAACTCTCTTTTTTTCTTCCAATCAAAAGGCTCCAGCTTGCACATGATAAATCAAATCTTCCCTAAGAACAAGTCAAACCAAAAGACTCCAATTAACTCCAATTAATGCAGTGTCCTCAAACATGAGTGCCCCTTCTTTTTCGTTGTGTGCGAGCATGTCAACCAGTAAAATAAAAAAGAAATCTCCAGCTTTTCATCTTGCATGCAACAGATTACATAATTAGCTTCAACGATTTTTATCAAGTCAAAGTATCCCATAAAATCAAAAGGGCCCCACTTAATAGCCTTTAATTCAAATCGTCTCCTTTCCACGTCCAAGACCAAGTCAAATCATCTCTTTCTTTTTCTTTTTCTTTTTTTAAATTCCTTCAATTTTTTTGACTTTTAATTTCAACTTAATATTTATCTTTAAAATAGTTCTGATGACCAACTCTTATATTAAGATAAATCTTCATTTAAATGAGAGAGCATCCTTAGATAATAGGCTTCTAAAAATTTGATCTTCATTTTTCTCAAATCTGAAATATAATTTAAACAATAATAATGAAGCCTAAAATTAACAAAAATAAATAAAATTAGACTAAAGTTTAAAGTTAAGAAGTGATAAAATATACTAAATTATGCAAGTCATCAAATACCTCCAAACTTACAACTTTGTTTGTCCTCAAACAAAAAGAAAATAAGATAAAATACTACTATAGACAATATCAACTAGACCCTATAGAGAAGTATCATCACTCACCCACCTATGATCTGAATTTAGATTTCATCACTAGTATCTTACTCTTTTAACATCAAAGATAGCAGGAAAATCAATAAAAAAGTTTAGCAATTTGTCAAACAAGAGTTAAGTGTTTACTTCAACCTAAAGCTAAGACCATCAGTGTGTGTGTGTGATATAATCAATTTAACCTCAAACCACCTGCAAACTCAGATAAAAGTAGAATAACTAAAATAAGAAAGAATTCTCTCAAAACTTAATCCCATAAGTCCAATTTTTAGAAATCCTCTCCACTAATATAGTCAACACCAAAATTAGAGATCAAAAGGTCTTTAATCAGGTTGTAATGACGGGCCACAGGATGAGGGCTACGAAAGAAATGGATATGGAGAATTAAAGCAAACTGGGAAAATACTCAGTGGAAAAAGCAATAAAAGAGAATTCCACAGGATTCAAAGCATAACTCTTTCTCAACTATATGCTCATACTGGTGACATTATTGTTGCTGTAATCAATTAAGCAATACCAACTATTCCTTTAACAAAATCTGAAGTGATACACACTCCACTTATTGAGTTTTTTCTATTTTTTTCAGCTTCTTTTTTCTTTTTCTTTTTTTTTTAACATTCACTTTATTTATTTTTTTCACATTTTGATCAAACAGAGTAAACATAATATAGATAATTGTTTTTTAACTAACTTTCTCTTTAAATGTAAATTTCCACCAAAGTATGTTCTCAGACTATAAAAGGTAGATTCATGGTTTTTCGGCTTAGAACGAAAATGGTTTATGTAATTTAAAAAAAAAATAAATAAAGGCTTATGTAAAATAAGGCTCAAGGGGATTGACTATGATGACCCGTTTTTACGTGTATTTTCATTGAATGGGTGTTTTTAATTTAATTAATATATTAGCTCTTTTATTTTAAATTATTGTATTTTAAATTGGTTTTATTTTATTTGATGTAGTGTTTAATTTATTTTAGTTGTTTTATGTTTTTAAAATCGTTTTCGGTGGATCAGTTTTTGATTTCTAGAGTGAGGATTGGACCACATTTCTTTTCTTTTCTCTTTTTTCTTTTCCCTTTTTCCTTTTTTCTTTTCCCTTTTCTTTCCTTCTTCTTTCTTTCTTTTTCTTCTTCTTTCCCGGTTTCCCCCTCCTGCTCGCACGAACTCCCTCTCTCTTCTTTAACGCCTTCCAACCTCGGCCACCCAGTTCATCGCCGTCCCGCCGTAGTGCAGTGCACTGCCCCCACCGGTCGACTCTCCTCTGGCCGATGATCACCCCCACCAATTTTCAGGGCCATCCGTACAACCGTTAGCCGCCACGCACAGCTGGAAGTCACGGCACCAGCTCTCCCTTCTCTCTCTATCGCCGGTTGCTTTCTCAGCCCAGAACTGCGACTCACCAGCGACGTGGCCAACACCACCCACCCAGTTTTCTTCCCCTCCCACTGGTGAACATCCCCACCAAGTTTCACCTCCATCCAAGCCACCGTTAGCCGCCACGAGCTCCTCCAAGCCACACAATTTTTGAGCTTTTCTGGCGCCGTCGCTCCACCTCTGGCCACCACCGAATTTTGGCCACGATCCATTGCCAGAGCAACTCCCAAGAGCTCAACTCCGTTCAGCCCCTTTAAGCTCTTCCACCGCCGTTTCCACCGCCACCCACGGCCAAAACTCACTTCCTTTAGTTTCATAAACATCTCAAGACCATTCCCTATCAATTTCGTGTCTTGGTTTGTCACCGTTCGAAAGTGAGTAATTTATTACCCACGGCCACAATGTAAAATACACTGTTACGTTGCTTTTCTTCCGCCATTTGCAACGCCGCAAGCTTTCAAAAAATACCGTATAGCACTGTAAGTATTTTCCAAACTCTACTTTTAGATTTAAATATATTTTTTCTCTTACAATAAATTATCTGGTTGGTTGGTTGATTCTTGATTAAGTCCGAAGAGTTCGGGGGTCGGATGGATTGAGGACGGAGTTGCTTGGTTGGTTGATTTGTGATTGGTTGGTTGTTTTGTGCCTTGTGGTTGCATTTACATGGTGCATGCATGTGCATTTTATTTAATTGACAAAAATCATGTTTTGTTGGCGTAAATGGATTTTCGGGTGCGTGTGTATCACGACCCCAAGCCGAGATGAGGTATTATCTCGGTGGAGCTCCTCTGATCACTTGGGAGTGGATAATACTAAGTGACATCCCCTGGGTTGTCGCTGGACGACAATCGGATCGCACGATACGGTAACACTGTCGTGTCGATTCCGTGGTCCCTAGAGTGGCGGGGACTAGAGGATGGCCTGACCAGGGACGCGTTGGGCGCGAGTACTGGGCATCGCTCGTTTAGCTGTCACATGCGTAGTCGTTACCTGTGGTGTGGCACAGAGCCAGAGTGTGCGGATGATCCCTAGGGGAGATCATAGTGCATGCAATAATTGGATCGGTTTTATGGTTTTGGTTGCGGGCCATTTTTTGGAAAAATGGCGAGGTATGATTGAGGCTATGTGATCCATTTTCTGAGAAAATTGTGGTTTTGATTTTGGGCCATTATCTGGGATAATGGCGAAGGTTAGTTTTAAAGGTTTTGTTTTTGGGCCAAATTGGTTTTTGGCGTGCGTGGAAAAATATGGTTTTACGGGTCATGTGCATTGGCATTCCTTTATGCATATTGTTTGAGTTTTATATGTTTTTATCTAGTGGCGTTTGGATCTTACTTACCTGCGGCACCATTTTTTGTACTGTAGATTTTGATGCAGAGATCGAGGAAGAGGAGGAGGCTGAGCCCGAGGATGCGGCTCCGCCGGAGTATTGAGTTGAAATTTAAGCTTTGTTGTTGGTTTTAAAACAATATCTATGGTTTATAATATTTTAGTATGTATGATTTGAACAGCTTTGTATTAAATTAAGAAAAAATTCTAGTACTTAGTTATGGCTTTGCTATCTGCTCCGTGTTTCTTCGTACACATTTGTTGCTTATACACACACTTGACACTCGTCGATAGGGTGGTGACCCATGATGTCACCATCCGGACGTCTCGATTTTTCCGTGTTCGTGCGTAGGGATTTGGGGGCGTCACACTATGAAAATACACCATGCAATGATGGCATGATACTTAGGACGATTGGGAAAGCTTATTGGTTATTAGATCATTTATCTAATATTTGGTATCAATGCCTCAAGGATCTATTGACAGATTCTAGAGCAAAGCAAGATTGAACTTCCCTCTTCTAGTTAATTCAACTTCTTCTCTTCATAAGCAAAATGGAATAAAAGAAAAACGACTATTTGCTCAATTATGTTCAAGGTCAAAGATTTAAATCAAAGTACCCACAAAACTCCACCTAACATAAAAGAAATTTTTGAAATTTTTTCTCAAAACCATCATCCATTACAAATTTCAGAGTCATAGAAAATTAAATCATACTCAAATACAAGTTTGGTAAGAGAATCAAACAACTCAAGACTTATAAAATCACAAGTAAAATAAAATAAATAACAAACAAGAAGACCAAATGACTATAGGAGTTTACACCCCTAAACTTAAACTAAACAATGTCCTCATTGTAATGCAAAAGTGAAAAGGATTAAAGAAATTAAATGAACTTCCCTGGTTTCATGGTGAATCAGCAGTAGTTTGTAATTTTCAGTTCTTTATTCATGCTAAATAAACCCGCATCAAAATCCAAATTATTAAAAAATAATCAATATAATAAAAAATAAAAAAACAAAAGAAAGTTCTATGGGTTGCCTTCCATAAGCGCTTGTTTTAAAGTCTACAGCCAGACTTTTCAATATTTAGAAATTAGGATCTCTAAGAGGAATAAATGCATAGTTCGTCTCCACTTGTTCTCCACAGTAGTGCTTCAATCTCTGACCATTAACTCTAAATATATTCCCTGTCTTGTCCTTCAAGTCTATTGCTCCAAAAGAAGAAACTTTGTCAATTGTATAAGGATTTGTCCATCTTGATTTTAACTTACTCAGGAAGAGTTTGAGTCATGAATTGAAGAGTAAAACCTGTTGTCCTAGTGTAAACTCACGCCTAAGAATCTGTTTGTCATGCCACTTCTCCGTTTGTTCTTTGTAGATCTTTACATTTTCATAAGCATCATTCCAGAACTCATCCATCTCATTCAATTGAAGAAGTCGCTTTTCCCCTGCTGCCTTCAAATCAAAATTAAACTTTTTTATAGCCCAATAAGCTCTATGCTCCAACTCCACAAGAAGATGACATGCCTTTTTCAAACACTAATCGGTAAGGAGACATCCCGATAGGTGTTTTAAAAGCTATACGGTATGCCCACAAAGCATCATCAAGCTTCTTTGCCCAATCCTTTCTATTGGTGTTGACCGTCTTCTCAAGGATGTTTTTGATTTCTCGATTTGAAATTTCAGCTTGGCCATTAGTTTAAGGATGGTAGGAAAGTGCTATCTTGTGCTTCACACCATATTTAGAAAAAAGATTATCAAACAAATTGTTGCAAAATTGGGTCCCTTCGTCACTAATAATAGCTCGTGGAGTGCCAAATCTTGTGAATATATTCTTATGCAAAAATTTGAGCTCTACGTTTGCATCATTTGTTGTTGTAGCAATTGCTTCCACCCATTTTGACACATAATCAACCGCTAACAAGATATAAACAAAGCCAAAAGAAGGAGGAAGAGGCCCTGTGATGACCCACTTTTACGTGTATTTTCACTGAAGGGTTGTTTTTAACTTAATTAATATAATGGTTTATTTATTTTAAATTATTGTGTTTTAAATTGGTTTTTATTTATTTGATGGTGTGTTTTATTTATTTAGTCGTTTTACGGTTTTTAATCTCGTTTTCGGCGGATCTGTTTTGGTTTCCGGAGTGAGGATTGGATCTCATTTCTTCCCTCCATCCTTTTTTTTCTCTTTTTCCTTTTTCTCTTTTTCTCTTTTCTTTCTTTTTTCTTTTTCTTTCTCTTTCTTTTTCCCTTTCTTCCCGTGGGATCCCCCCCCATGCGTCTTCTCTCTCTCTCTCCTCTCCTTCACGCCGATCACCCCTAGCACCTAGACCCACCGCCGTCGGCCACCGTGTGGCACACTACCACCACCAACCTCTTCCCCTCCCTCCGGTGAACCACCCCACAAATTTCCACTGCCAACGGAGCCACCGTTTAGCCGGAAAACCACCATCAAGCCATACGGTTTTTGCTCCGATCTGCTGCCGTCGCTCCACCTCCGGCCACCACCTCTTCACCACTTCATCACCGACTCCTTGCCATCCTCACCCACCCATTTCTGGCCTCTAACAGTCGCCGGAACAGCTCCCACGAGCTAGTTTCCGTTTTGGACATTTCAGCCCTTCAACTACCATTTTCGCCGCCACCATCGGCCAAACTCCACTTCCCTTAGCTTCATAAACATCCTTAGACCATTCCCTATCAATCCCGAGCTTTGGTTTGTCCCCGTTCAAAAGTGGGTATTTTACAACCCACAGCCATAGTGAAATTTCACTGTTACGTTGCTTTTTTTCCGTCGTTTGCAACGCCGCGAGCTTTTTAAAAATACCATATAGTGCTGTAAGTATTTTCCAAACTCTACTTTTAGATTTAAATATATTTTGCTCTTACAATAAATATTTGTTGTTGGTTGGCTGATTCCGGACTGAATCCGAGGAGTTCGAGGGTCGAATGGTTTGAGGACGGAGTCGTTTGAATTGTTGATTTATGGTTGGTTGGTTGTTTTGTGCATTGATATTGCATTTACATGGTGCATGCATGTGTATTTTATTTATTTGAGAAAAACCCAGTTTTATCGGCATAAATGAGTTTCGGGTGCGTGTGTCTCACGAGCCCAAGCCGGGATGGGTTATTATCTCGGTGGAGCTCCTCTGGTCACTCGGAAGTGGATAATACTAAGTGACATCCCCTGTGACGACAGGATCGCACGATATGGTAACGCTGTCGTGTCAACTCCGTGGTCCCTAGAGTGGCGGGGACTAGAGGATGGCCTAGCCAGATACGCATTAGGCGCGAGTCTTGGCATCTCTCGTTTAGGTGTCACACACGTAGTCGTTACCTGCGGTGTGGCACAGAGCCAAGGTGTGCGGATGATCCCTAGGGGAGATCATGGTGCATGCATAATTGGATGGTTTTATGGTTTTCGGATACGGGCCATTTTTTCGAAAAATGGCAAGGTTTGGTTTCGAGGATTTTGATCCATTTTCTAGGAAAATGGTGGTTTGGGCCATTATCTGGGATAATGGCGAGGATGTGTTGAGGCTTTTGATCCATTTTCTGGAAAAATGGTAGTAGCAGTTTTGGGCCATTATCTGGGATAATGGCGAGGAATGGTTTTAATGGTTATGTTTTTGGGCCAAATGGGTTTTTGGCGTGCGTGGAAAAATTATGATTTTATGGGACATGTGCATTGGTTTTTCTGTCATGCATATTGTTTGAGTCTTATATGTTTTTATCTAGTGGTGTTTGGATTTTACTTACCTGCGGCACCATTTTTGGTTCTGTAGATTTTGGTGCAAAGTTCGAGGAGGAGGAGGAGGCTGAGCCCGAGGATGTGGCTCCGTTGGAGTTCTGAATAGAGTTTATGTTTTGTATTTGGTTTTGAAATAATATTTGTGTTTTGTAATATTTTATTATTTATGTTTTAAACAGTTTTGTATTAAATTAAGAAAAATTTTGGTTCTTAGTTATTGACTTTACTTTTTGCTGCATATTCCTCATGCACATTCGTTGCTTATACACACACTTGGCACACATCGATAGGATGATGACCCGTGATGTCATCATCCGGACGTCTCAATTTTCCCGTGTTCGTGCGTGGGGGATTTGGGGGCGTCACAGGTGGTATCTGAGCGGTTTGGCTCTGGGTAAAACCACATGTCCCATAGGTAGTACCAGAATGTTTTTTTTTTAAGTTGTGTTTTAAAAATTATGTTAAGTAAAGTTGTTATTTGATTTGTTTTATTTGTTTAAGCTTGGTTGCTTGTTTTTATTTATTTAGTTATGTTTTTGCATGCTGGTTTCTTTTGTTTCTTGCTATGTGGTGTTGGTTTTGGTTTTTGGTTTTATGTTGGTTTTATCTATTTTTCTTAAAGGGGGGTCAAAGGTTGTGTTGTGGCAAGAAAAATGATGAGACCAAGGAAATCTACTCAGGAGCCATGGGACAATACATCAAGAGATGACTCCATAGCCCAAGCAATACGGCAGATGACGGAGTTTATGCTGCAAAATTTTAGGCCACAGCAGACAGGGCTCTGGCCACAACAAGGAGGACCTTGGCCACAACAAGGGGGTCCCTGGCCACAACAAGGAGGGCCTTGTCCACAACAAGGAGGGTTTTGGCCATAACCAGGAGGTCCTTGGCCACATCAGGGAGGGTCTTAGCTATACCCAAGAGGACCTAGTAGCATGGTGCAAGCCGGATGCACCTATGAGCTTTCTGGCGCATAGAACTCCACACTTCACTAGAGAAGATGATCCACTTCAAGTTGGTGGATCAAAGACTTGGAAAGAACTTTTGAGGTGTGTGGTTGCACCGAGGCGCAACAAGTACTCTACGCTAGCTATCTGTTGCAAGGCACCACTTTTGATTGGTGGGATACCAAGAGGGTAATGCTGGAATCAGAATTGGGATCTTTCGCCGCTGTGATCTGGCAGCGCTTCAAGAAAGTGTTTAATGATCGCTTCTTTCCCGCTTCTGTAAGGAAGCAAAAGGCAAGAGAGTTCTCAAATTTGGTCCAAGGGAGCACGACAGTGGAACAGTACGCCTAAAGATTTATAGAACTTGGGCAATTTGCTCCCCACCTCATCGCCACTGAGGAAATGCGAGCTGAGCGTTTTCAGGAGGGACTACGCCCTGATATACGCCGTATGGTGGTCAGTCACCGGATATCCACTTTTCAGAACTTAGTGGATGTGGCCACCCTTATAGAGCGAGAAAATAATCTGAGTATGGGCTCCCCTCCGGGTCATAAGAGGCGGAGTTTTTATGGTGAAGGAAGCAGCTTGGGTTTGCCTCAGAAATTTATTCAGCGGACCGGAACTCGACCGCAAGCATCCTCTGGTGTTCGCATGGGAGGACGTGTGCCAGTTTGTGGAGTTTGTAATAGAGCCCATGTGGGTGAGTGCCCTTCTGGTGGGGCTCGATGCTATAATTGTGGCCAGCAGGGTCACTTTGCTCGTGAGTGTCCAAGACCGGTTCAAAGAAGTCATGGAGGTAGATGCGGTGGAAGAACAAATCCAAGGCAAGCAGTGCAAGCCCGGGTTTATGCTGTCACACCCGGAGATGTGGATGATGAGGCACCAGCGACCCATGATGCTGGAGTAATTACAGGTATGGTTTAATTTAATTTAATTTTATGTTAGATTTAATTTTTGGTGTATTTGGTTTCTCCTTTGTTTTTTGGATTTCATGGGTTATGTGTTTGGTTCAGGGAGAGTCTGTTTATATGAGTTTTATGCTTGCACTTTGTTTGATTCCAGTGCGTCACAGTCATTTGTATCTTCCACGTTTGTGCGGATGTGTAATTTGGTCACGGAACCTTTGCCAAAGTCATTGGTAGTGGCTCTACCCGATGGTGAAATGGTGTGGTGTTCCAAGGTTGCTTTGGGATGCCTGTTAAATTTTGATGGAAAGTTCTTGGATGCTGATTTGGTGGTGTTTAAGCTGTTGGGTTTTGATATCATCCTCGGGATGGATTGGCTATACCAATATTCTGCGAGTATTAATTGCAGAAGTCGAGTAATTAGCTTTCAGCTTCCAGATGGTGATTGTCTGGAATTTACGGGAAGTAAGCTAAAAGAAAAGCCGGTAATTATATCGGCAATTCAAGCAAGAAGAGAGATTGCATGGGGAGCAGATGCATTCTTAGTTCAGATGGTGTCTACGCCGTCTGAGAAGAAGTCTTTGGTAGACATTCCAGTTGTGGAAGAATTCCCCGATGTGTTTGTGGATGACTTGCCTGGACTACCTCCTGTTCGAGAAATGGAGTTTGTTATAGACTTAGAACCTGGAGCGGCTCCTGTACATAAAGCTCCTTACCGCATGGCACCGACTAAATTAAAAGAGTTGAAGACTCAGTTGCAAGAGCTGGTAGATAAGGGGTTCATTCAACCAAGTACTTCGCCGTGGGGTGCGCCAGTTCTGTTTGTTAAAAAGAAAGATGGAACCCTCCGTATGTGCATTGATTATCGAGAATTAAATAAGGTGACCATCAAAAATAAATATCCTCTCCCGCGGATAGATGATTTATTTGATTAGCTTCAAGGAGCAGCCGTGTTCTCGAAGATTGATTTGAGGTTGGGATACTACCAACTAAGGATCAGAGACAAAGATGTGCCCAAAACTGCTTTCAGGTCGAGATATGGGCATTATGAATTTAAGGTGATTCCATTTGGGTTAGCTAATGCCCCTGCTGCTTTTATGGATTTAATGAATCGAGTATTTTGACCTTATCTGGATTCCTTTGTGGTAGTATTCATTGATGATATTCTGATTTATTCCCGAGATGTTGAAGAGCATGTGTATCATCTTCGTCTAGTTCTTGGGAAATTGAGAGAACACCAGTTGTATGCCAAGCTCAGCAAGTGTGAATTCTGGTTGGAGGAAGTCAGATTTCTTGGGCATGTGATTTCCCGAGACGGGGTGGCCGTTGATCCTAGTAAGGTGGAAGCCATTTTGTCATGGCAGCGTCCGACTACAGTGCCGAGATCCAGAGTTTCTTGGGACTTGCCGGATATTACTGAAGATTTGTGGAGGGATTTGCTCGCCTATCTGGACCTCTCACAGCTTTGACTCGGAAGAATGCAGAATTTGTTTGGTCAGATAAGTGTGAGAGAAGTTTCCAAGAATTAAAGAACAGGTTGACGATGGCACCAGTGTTAGCACTTCCAGAACCGCATAAGCCATTCATAGTCTTCAGCAATGCGTCTAAATTTGGATTGGGTTGTGTCCTTATGCAGGAAGGACGGGTTGTTGCTTATGCATCTCGTCAGCTAAAGGACCATGAGAGGAATTATCCGACGCACGATTTGGAATTGGCTGCGATTGTTTTTGCTCTCAAGATCTGGCGACACTTTTTGTATGGGGAAGCTTGTGAAGTATACACTGATCACAAGAGCTTGAAGTACTTGTTTTCCCAAAAGAATCTGAACATGAGGCAGAGACGATGTCTGGAGTTAATCAGTGACTACCAGTGCGAGATCAAGTATCATCCGGGGAAGGCAAATATAGTTGCTGATGCTTTGAGCTGAAAATCGCATTTGGAAGATGAAGCCGAGCCGTCAGAATTGGATTCTTTGCTTTGTGGGATGAGAAGGCTCCTTATTGAAAGTTCATAGCAAGAAGAGATTTTATCTTCAGTTCTTGATATTCGGGTAACTGATTTTGAAGAATTGAAAACTCTTCAAAGGAAGGATCTGAAGCTGCTGAATATCAGAAAAAGAGTCAGAAAATCTCGAGGGCCGTTACACTATAGTATGGATAAAGATGGAATACTTCAATTCTGAGATCGCAGAGTGGTCCCCAAAGATTCAGAATTCAAGGAGCGGATCATGGCAGAAGCTCATGCGGCCCCTTATTCAGTTCATCCCGGTAGTACGAAGATGTACCAGGACTTGAAGAAAAATTATTGGTGGGATGGAATGAAGAGGGATATTGCCTTGTATGTTGAGAAATGCCACACATGCTGTCAAGTGAAGGCCGAGCATCAAAGACCCGCAGGTATGCTCCAACCCCTCCCTATTCCTGAGTGGAAATGGGATGACATCACGATGGACTTTGTAGTGGGTTTGCCGAGAACGCCTAGTGGGAAAAATTCTGTTTGGGTGATTGTTGACCGGTTAACGAAGAGTGCTCATTTCTTGCCTGTTAATAACACCGATTCCTTAGGTAAGTTGACCCGCTTGTATGTCAAGGAGATAGTGCGGCTGCACAGCATACCGAAGAGTATAGTGTCGGATCGAGACCCAAGGTTCACGTCTCAGTTTTGGAAGAGTTTGCAGGCAGCTTTGGGTACTAAGTTGAAGTTCAGTACTGCATATCACCTGCAGACAGACGGCCAATCAGACCGCACCATTCAGACCCTTGAAGACATGTTGCGAGCATGTGTCATAGAATTTCAAGGGAGTTGGGAAAACCATTTGCCGCTCATAGAGTTTGCGTATAATAATAGCTTCCATGCGACCATTCAGATGGCTCCCTATGAAACTCTTTATGGGAGGAAGTGCAGATCGCCCTTGTGTTGGGATGAAGTCGGGGAGAGTAAGATAATTGGACCCAAAATAATTCAAGAGATGCAAAGCCAAGTTCGGATCATCAGGGATAAAATGACGGCAGCTCAGAGTCGCCAGAAAAGCTACGCTGATACCAGGAGGAGAGAGTTATCTTTTGAAGAAGGTGATTGGGTTTATCTCAAAGTCTCTCCCATGAGAGGAGTTAAGCGTTTTGGTAAGAAGAGGAAACTGGATCCGAGGTATGTCGGCCCTTCAGATTTTGGAGAAGGTAGGGTCCGTTGCCTATAGAGTTGCTTTGCCAGAATATTTTGGGGATATTCATGATGTCTTCCACTTATCATCCCTGAAGAAGCGCTTTGGACAACAAGAGCCACGCTTTGTCGACCCAGAGAGTATTCAGTTGCAACCGGATCTTACTTATGAGGTTGTTCCATCGCAGATCATGGATTGGAAGGAGCAACAGTTGAGGTCCAAGATGATACCTTTGGTTAAGGTGGCATGGGGAGATCCGTTAGCTCAAGATTTCTCTTGGGAGCGAGTAGCAGACATGAGGGAGCAGTACCCATACTTGTTTGAGTAAAGATGGTACGTTTCTTAATCTTGGTCACAGGTGGTTTATGTGATTTTATGTGGCTTGTTTCAACTTGGTGTTTCATCTTGCAAATTTCGAGGACGAAATTTGTTTTTAAGGGGGGAGGATGTGATGACCCACTTTTACGTGTATTTTCACTGACGGGTTGTTTTTAATTTAATTAATATAGTGGTTTATTTATTTTAAATTATTGTGTTTTAAATTGGTTTTTATTTATTTGATGTTGTGTTTTATTTATTTAGTCGTTTTACGGTTTTTAATCTCGTTTTCAACGGATCTGTTTTGGTTTCAGAGTGAGGATTGGATCTCATTTATTCCCTCCATCTTTTCTTTTCTCTTTTTCCTTTTTCTCTTTTTCTCTTTTCTTTCTTTTTTCTTTTTCTTTTTCTTTCTTTTTCCCTTTCTTCCCGTGCGATCCCCCCCGTGCATCTTCTCTCTCTCTCATCTCCTTCACGCCGATCACCCCTAGCACCCAAACCCACCGCCGCCGGCCACCGTGCGGCACACCACCACCACCAACCTCTTCCCCTCCCTCCGGTGAACCACCCTACAAATTTCCACCGCCAATGGAGCCGCCGTTTAGCCGGAAAACCACCATCAAGCCACACGGTTTTTGCTCTGATCTGCCGTCGTCGCTCCACCTCCGGCCACCACCTCTTCACCACTTCATCACCGACTCCTTGCCGTCCTAACCCACCCATTTCCGGCCTCTAAGAGTCGCTGGAACAGCTCCCACGAGCTAAGTTCCGTTTTGGGCATTTCAGCCCTTCAACCACCATTTTCGCCACCACCCACGGCCAAACTCCACTTCCCTTAGCTTCATAAACATCCTCAGACCATTCCCTATTAATCCCGAGCTTTGGTTTGTCCCCGTTCAAAAGTGGGTATTTTACAACCCACAGCCACAGTGAAATTTCACTGTTACGTTGCTTTTCTTCTGCCATTTGCAACGCCGCGAGCTTTCTAAAAATACCATATAGCGTTGTAAGTATTTTCCAAACTCTACTTTTAGATTTAAATATATTTTGCTCTTACAATAAATATTTGTTGTTGGTTGGCTGATTCCGAACTGAGTCCGATGAGTTCGGGGGTCGGATGGTTTGAGGACGGAGTCGTTTAGATTGTTGATTTATGGTTGGTTGGTTGTTTTGTGCATTGATATTGCATTTACATGGTGCATGCATGTGTATTTTATTTATTTGAGAAAAACCCAGTTTTATCGGCGTAAATGAGTTTCGGGTGCGTGTGTCTCACGAGCCCAAGCCGGGATAGGTTATTATCTCGGTGGAGCTCCTCTGGTCACTCAAGAGTGGATAATATTGAGTGACATCCCCTGGCGACGACCGGATCGCATGATACGGTAACGCTATCTTGTCGACTCCGTGGTCCCTAGAGTGGCGGGGACTAGAGGATAGCCTGGCCAGGTACGCGCTAGGCGCGAGTCTTGGCATCGTTCGTTTAGGTGTCACACGCATAGTCGTTACCTGTGGTGTGGCACAGAGCCAGGGTGTGCGAATGATCCCTAGGAGAGATCATGGTGCATGCATAATTGGATGGTTTTATGGTTTTTGGATACGGGCCCTTTTCTGGGAAAATGCCGAGGTTTGGTTTCGAGGCTTTTGATCCATTTTCTGGGAAAATGGTAGTTTGGGCCATCATCTGGGATAATGGCGAGGATGTGTTGAGACTTTTGATCCATTTTTTGGGAAAACGGTGGTAGCAGTTTTAGGCCATTATCTGGGATAATGGCGAGAAATGGTTTTAATGGTTATGTTTTTGGGCCAAATGGGTTTTTGGCGTGCGTGGAAAAATTATGATTTTATGGGACATGTGCATTGGTTTTTCTGTCATGCATATTGTTTGAGTCTTATATGTTTTTATCTAGTGGTGTTTGGATTTTATTTACCTGCGGCACCATTTTTGGTTCTGTAGATTTTGGTGCAGAGTTCGAGGAGGAGGAGGAGGCTGAGCCCGAGGATGCGGCTCCGCTGGAGTTCTGAGTGGAGTTTATGTTTTGTATTTGGCTTTGAAATAATATTTGTGTTTTGTAATATTTTATTATGTATGTTTTAAACAGCTTTGTATTAGATTAAGAAAAATTCTGGTTCTTAGTTATTGACTTTGCTTTTCGCTGCGTATTCCTCGTGCACATTCGTTGCTTATACACATACTTGGCACACGTCGATAGGGTGATGACCCGTGATGTCATCATCCGGACGTCTTGATTTTCCCGTGTTCGTGCGTGGGGGATTTGGGGGCGTCACAAGCCCCGTAAAATCTATTCCCCAAACATCAAATAACTCAACTTCTAAGATATTTTTCAATGGTAACTCCTGACGTCTTGAAACATTTCCCATACGTTGGCACCGGTCACAAGTTTTCACCAAATTATAACTATTACGAAAAATAGAAGGCCAAAAGAAACCACTTTGAAATACCTTAGCTTCTGTTATGGTTGCTCCGAAGTGTCCCCCCATATGATGATGAATGGCAATGATGGAGAATGGTTTGATGGAGAATGGTTTGCATCTTTTCTTCTGGCACACATCTTCGAATGATTTGATCAGGACATCTTTTGAATAATAAAGGCTCATCCCAAAGATAATATTTCACATCTTGCAAAAACTTCTTGCGTTGGTGGTAAGTAAGATCTGGTGGCAGTACTTTACAAGCTATGTAGTTTACAATATCAGCATACCAAGGAAGCTTGATCTCACATGCAAACAACTACTCATCAAGCAATGTTTCTTGGATCACTAAATTTAGTCTTTCTTCCTCTTACTCCAGCCGGGAGAGATGATCAGCAACTGAATTTTTGCTTCATTTCTTATCTCGAACCTCTAAATCAAATTTTTGAAGAAGCAGGATCCAACGAATTAGCCTAGGCGTAGCATCCTTCTTGCCAAACAAATAGCGAAGTGCTGCATGATCAGTGAACACTATCACCTTTTTACTAATGAGGGAAGACCAAAATTTGTCACAAGCAAACACCACAGCAAGCATCTCCTTCTTAGTTGTTGTATAATTTAATTAAGCTCCATTCAATGTCCAGCTTGCATAATAGATGGCCCTAAATAGTTTGTCTATCCTTTGTCTCAACACTGCACCAATTGCAAAATCACTTACATCACACATGACTTCAAAAGGTTGACTCCAATCAGGTACAATCATAATTGGTGCCGGAACTAGTTTCTCCTTAATTGCATTAAAGGCTTTCAAACAAACATCATCAAAGTCAAATGTAGAATTTTTTTCAAGAAGATTATATAAAGGTTTAGAAAGTTTAGAAAAATCATTTATAAATCTTCTATAAAATCCCGCATGTCCCAAAAAGTTTCTAATTCCCTTCACATTCTTTGGAGGTGGTAGTTTTTCTATGGTTACAATTTTAGCCCGATCAACCTCAATTCCTTTAGATGACACTCTATGGTCAAGTACAATCCCTTCTTGAACAATGAAACGGTACTTCTCCCAGTTTAATACTAGATTTTTATCTTCACATCTCTGCAAAATAAAAGCAAAACTATGCGAACTATGATCAAAAGATATACCGAAAATTGAAAATTTATCCATGAAAATTTCCATAATATCTTCCGCTATATCAAAAAAGATAGCCATCATGCAACGTTGAAATGTCGCTGGGGTGTTGCACAATCCAAAGGGCATCCTCCTAAATGCAAATTTTTCATAGGGGCATGTGAATATAGTTTTCTCCTGATCTTCAAGGGCTATGGCAATCTGGTTATACCCCGAATAACCATCTAAGAAGCAATAATAGGAATACACAGCCAGTCGATCCAACATTTGATCAATGAATGGAAGTGGAAAATGATCATTCCTTGTTGTTTTGTTCAACTTGCGGTAATCCATACACACACACCAGCCCTTGACTGTTCTTGTAGGAATAAACTCATTATTGTCATTTTTCACCACCGTCATTCCACCATTTTTTGTACAACCTGCACTGGACTTACACATGAGTTGACTAAAATAGCATAGATAATTTCAGCATTGAGGAATTTCAAACTTTCAACTCTCACGACTTCCTTCATTACTGGATTTAATTTTCTTTAGTGCTCGATTGTCGGTTTGTAAAGTTCCTCTATTAAAATCTTTTGCATGCAAATGG